>NW_019272019.1:4227234-4280833 GCF_002738345.1 Cucurbita maxima
AAAAAAAAAAAAAAAAAAAAAAAAAAAAAAAAAAAAAAAAAAAAAAAAAAAAAAAAAAAAAAAAAAAAAAAAAAAAAAAAATAGTGCTCTGTCTGTCTTCTCTACTCTCTCTCTTACAGACTGTACAACAACTCTGAAAAATGTTTGTTAGCAGAACCCAAATTCCACATAGACGATGGAATCAGAAATCCATCGACCACAAATTGCGCCATTTAAAAAACCCTAACGCATTCAAAAAGAAAAGCCCATCGTGATTAACAAAAAAGAAAAAGAGAAAAAGGATCACGGGACTTGTTTTGTTCCATTTTTTCGGAGAGATGAGATGGAATCTCAAGCAACAAGATCCAATGGCTGACACAGTTCCTTCCTCAGCTTCTGAGAGAACAGCCTGCAAGCGTCCATGCTAAGATCGATGGCCGCTGCCAATGCCACGAATGCGGCCGCGTCTTCTGTGCAGTTCACGTGCTGCACGCTCACTTCCACTCTCGGCTTGCTGCATTTCCCTTCCCCTTCCACGCTTGCCCCCATCACAAACCCTCTATACACGCAGTACGGCCATAGTCCGTACCCATAGTCTCCACTGCTCCTCGGGCTGCATGCCGGCGACGTCGGATTCGCCGGCGTCGACCTCCCGTTCGAGCTTCCACCCAAGTCGATCACGAACTTCCCCCCCTTGTTCATGTTCAGAGCAGACTCTGCCAGAACAATCCCCGCCGCGCTCATCCCACCGTTCGTGTCCGGAATCAGCTCGAACCGGTACCCTAAACCGTCTGATCCGCCTCGCTCACGCCAAGCCTCGAGCCGGCCCCATGGCTTCCATGTGCCGTCTCCGGGTCGAAGAATCAGCCATGAACCGGGGTTGGACCGGCTGACTCTGTCGGAACCCGGCGACGCAACGAATGGTGTGACCATTGAAGCTGCGGCGACGGGTGAACCGGAAAGGTCGTGGACGGTGATTGACCAACCCTTCCGCTCTTTTCCTGGGCGCTCCCTTTCGCTTCCGAACGAGCTAAGCCACCCCCTTGAAATGCTTGATTCTGTAGGCAATGATCTGGAACAAATCCAAAATAGGGAACCCAACCAGGTTAGAATTGAAAAGAACAAACAGTTGAATAATAGCCAAGTAAAATTACCTAAACTAGCAACATCATTCAAATGCTGAATAAAGTAAGAGATCAAAGAAAAGTGGGGCGTGGGGGACAGAGAATAATAACTGCAACTTGAAGATTTTAGTGAGGATGAAGCATTGAGAATAAAAGATGCAATAATACTCATTTACAACCTTAATTTCTGTCTCTTGCTTTTTTTTAGCTCTTAATCTTACATTAAGGAAAGAGTAAAGCAGAGCCCTAGAATTTAGTGTAACTTTACCGTACACTCCATAGAAAGCTTTACGCATTCCGGTTTCGAGCATACAAATTCTAAGGACACAATCTAGGAACGCGCGGAAAGGAAGAATTTGTGTGCAAGCAAAAAAGATCATAGATACGAACCGAGCTTGAAGGATAATTCAACTAAAATTTTACCTCTAAAAGGCGAACACCAGTTGAAAAAAATTCGACAATAAAAGAAAAAGTTACTAAAATTAGCGGAGAATGAGGGATTATTTTGTAGCTAACCTGGATCTTTGAGCCCGGTCGCCCGTTCTGAAGCTGAACTTGCAGGTGAATACGGGTTGCCTGATGTTGCCCTGAATCTGAAACACCTGTGGACTACATTCGGGCTCGCCGTCGAACTGAAACACGAATCTCGGGTCGGGTTCGGCTTTCACATTCAAATGGAATTGCGCACAAGAATCCTTGGACTCTTTCCCCACTGAAATCCACCCATTGTGAAACACTGTTGCCCTAGTTTCAGTTCCCGCCAGATCCAAAGGTACAGACACTTTACCCAAGAGCCTTCCGGAGTCGACGCCACAGGTCGTGCCTCTCCGCCCGCTGTAGATTGAAATTTTGAGGCACGGTTTCGAAGCGAATAAAGATTTTCCAGCGAGCTTGGCGAGATCAAACTTACTAAGATGAAAAGTTGCCGCCGTGGACTGAACCTGCCCATCGGGAAACTGATTATCCCGTTGAATAAACGGTACAACAGCTGTTTGCACCTGTAATTTCTTAAACTTGATTTTACAAAAGCAAGGAGACGAAGAAGGATGAACAACCGAACGTGCCGGCTTAGACGCCACCGGAACCTTAAGAGCCAGATTCCCGACGGTGAGTCGCACAAATTGGCAGGGATCCATGGCCACCCCTCTGCACTTCACTAAAACACCTCAGCACGCAAGAACAACTCACAACAGCAGCAGTAACAACAACAACTCGCAAAGAAAGCGAGAGTTGAATCTGTCAGAGCAAAGAATCTTAATCGTGGAAGCAAAACCTAAAAATGCGTGCAAAATGGCGCATAGATACCCTCAGAAACTCCATTACCATCAGAATAACCTCGATTCCACAGCGGTTCTTTCGCTTCAGGGTTTGAAAAACCAGAAATGCAGTGCAGAAATGGAAAGAAATAGTACAACCTAAGCAGAAGAACACAAACCAAAACCCACTTTGATGGCCTATACCTAATTAATCACACTACCAAAACAAAAACCGCAAAATCGATTACTGTTCGTAGGAGGAGAAAGTACGAAAACAGAGAAGGAAGAAGAATGAACTTCATGAGAGAGAAGCATTAGTTACAAACAGGGTGGGAATGGAGAAGGTTTCAGAATTTGGTGTACAGCTGTACACAGCCTGTCAATCAAATTATAATTCAGTCCCTCAATTTTTGATTTTTTAATATTCAAACCCCCGCCTCTCTCTAGCTCCAATTAACTCAACTTAACCACGTCCTTCAGCTCCTACCCCTCTACCCTAATCCCCCTATACCGTGGTCCCCACCGGTCCCACTTTACATATTTTCACTTACATTTCCAACTTTACCCTTTCTCCGGGAGCAGCCACGTCACTGGCACGCCATCCTGACCACCAATCCCGAATCTCCCTCTTCCAAATATTAAAATTACCAACAAAATAAATAAAAGAAAAATGATGCTGTATAAAATAAAATCCATGGCGTCACACGTGTGAAGGTCACGTGGTCCCCTCTGTGTGGTTCGGATGATTTCCTGCTGGCCGTAGGATCTGCATACCAATTTTGGGTTTTAAATATTATTTTTTTCCCTCCAAAAATATAAACAAATTCTATCCAATCTCCGATGTCATCATGACGTCACTTCTCGCCTTTTGAAATCGAGCCACGTGTCGATACTGTGACGTGGCACATTCTAATTAAATACAAACACCGAATCCCCTTACTAATGTAGGGTTAAATTAAAAATACAAAAAGTTTTACCAATATCATCCTATTTTCTAGTTAAAAAAATTGTATATTTAAATAATTTTTAAATTTTTCTATATAAATTCGAAATTGGAGGGTTAAAATGGTAATTTCACCTACTGTTAAGTCCAATTTACAGCAGAAAGCCCATACGAGACCATGGGCTGGATCAATAATATTAGGTTTATGGGCTTGCATAAGGAAAGCGGCCCAATAAAGTCGAACTATTTTCATATTATTTTGAAATGAAAAAAAAAAAAATTAAAAGAAACGAAGATAACGAATGTAATCCTATTCAATAGGTCTCTATTGCATTTCTTACCCTGTTGCTCCGAAGGAACCATGTCGATTTCCACTTTTTCCGGCGGTAGGATTTCGGTTCCGCCATTGTTGAATTCATCGGCAAGCAAAACAGCTCCATGCTCCGGCGGGAATTTGGTGATTGAATGCTCGTCGAGGCCAAACAAGAAGGCGACTGCACATCACATGAAAACGAGGCCACGGAAATCTCAGCCATGGGACATTCGGCGCAAGCCGACTGTATATCCTCCTCTGCCGCCTCTTCCACCGGACTGGACTGTGGTTTCATCAATCTCCAGCGATGAAATTGTCGAGGTAGCCTCTTCGATTGCTTCGTCTGCACAAGCACCGCCTACGACCGAGTAACACTAGAAACTCTTCTCTGTTTTTTTTTTCCTGTATTATTTGTATCATCGACGTTTTAATCGGACTCTGGTTGAGGAATTGTGTGCTTCAATCTCTGTTTAATCAATGCTGCTATTTTGATTTGTTTTTGTTTGCGAAACGCGTCTCGATTGATTTGTTCGTATCAAGAATTGGATGTTGCCCCTAACCTGTTAGTGTGCTGCTCGGAGTAGAACCCTAGATTTAAGAGGAATAACTACCTAATTGTTTAGATTCTCCGTCTCTCTAATTCTACTGCATCAAAATTCACAAGAACTCATGAAATAATTCGATGAATTTTATCCAATTACTTCAATTATTCCTTACATGATAATCACGTTGTTTGTGCGAATTGATTTTCTGACAATTCGATTATACTATTTTATGAAAGCTGTTTGGTGTGCGATTTAAATGCAACTTTTAGTTCCCTCGATAAAATTTGAATTTTAGAAATTTACCCCATTTCTTAGAAATAATGAAAATTAAAGTTACAAGAAAAGGAACTGTAACTAAAAATAAAAAATTGAAAAATTGTATTAATTGAACGAAGATAACTACAAATTTGATGCGTGATCTATGACAAAATAATGATAATAATAATAATGACCTTATAAAATGCGACGATCTCAACCATATTATTAATCCAATATAAAGAGAAAAAAGTTTGTCATTTATTATATTTCTATAATAATAAATGACAAAAACGTCGAAATTTTAATTTTATGAGATATTAAAGTTTATTATATTTTTTATTTTTACAAAAATTCTAATTATGTTATTTGTAAGGTTAAATAATATAATAATTAAAGAAAACCAAGAACTTAATATGCTATTTATGAGGTAAAATGTTATCTATTTGACAAAGTGATTAAATTCAAAACTTTAATATGAAAAAATTGTTTTTTATTTTTTATTTTTTATTATTTGATAAAATAACAAAAGAGAACGGGCATAAAACACGCGCTGCTTATTTCAATTTCGGGTCGGGTCTAACAACGAGGGCGCAGAGTTGGGCAAACGACCCAGGGCTCTAAACCCGACCCGTCTCAGCATTACAGTAAACCAGACAGAAATTATGCAAAAGCAGACCGCAAAAACCCCTCGTTTTCTTTTCAGGAATTTCAGTGTTTAGGGATTTCGTTCATTTCGCCAACCCTTTTGCACTGCTCGGAGCTCAAAACAGGACAGCATTTCGCACCGGAATTTCCATTGAAGGTGGTGGTCGTCGTCGACCTAGAATCTCATAATATTCCTGCAACTGTAAGTTCTTTTAGTAGCGGACATTCTTACTCTTCTTCAAGTTTTTCATTATCTTGCCTTAGCCGGTTCTCTATCGTTTAGACTTCACTGTTAACAAAACTTGCTTCATTTGGGAAATCAAGATTCAGGGTCAATCGTTCCGCTAACTCGTGCATTTGTAAACTTGTTATGATGGAAGGAAGAGGATATTATGTGCGTGTGTGGAGAGAGAGATAGATAGAGTGCTCCTAACAGATTCTTAGCCATACAGTTTCTTTGTTTTTTGTTTCTTTAGTGTCAATTTGTTCTTATTTCGACGAATTTGTTGTACATGCAATTGGGGTCAATATATATACTGGTTGTCTAGTACAGGGCACTCCTGAAGTTCAGTTATCTTTGTCATCGGTCAATTAATTTGGAACAGTTTTTCCATCGTAGTTGCAGGAATGTCTGCTCCATTGACTCCATCAAAGAGATCACGTGATCGGAACATTGTCAAGTCCAATGGGAAAGGAAAGTGGCAGAAGACATCAGGGTCTCGTTCACATAAGCAATCCTTCAAATTGTCTCCTGGCTATGCTGTCTTTCGTGTTCTCTTTCCTGTTTCCAGAATTGACAGCCTTGCTGGTGGAGATGGAGATGGAGATGTTTTATCTAAAATTAGTGAAGAAACAGGCGTAGAAATCAGAGTAGAAGACACTATCCCTGGATGTGATGAGAGAATTGTAGTAATTGGAGGCTCTAATCAAGAAACTGAAGTGAACCCCGAGGAGAAGAGAAAGGAAGACAACAAAAATTCTGAAGTCGAGGAGAATGAGGGTGATAATGCCGAGTGGACAAAGAAGGAAGACAAAGTTTCTCTTCCTGGGGAAGAATCTAAACAAAAGGAGGTTCCATATTTGCAATTGCGAAAAGCCCTTTTTCTTGTTTCTGAGAAGATTTTTGATGAAGAACCGGAGGCAGATGGGGCCGATGTTGAAGGTGATAAGCTGTCTACATTTGTTTTAAGATTGCTTGTTTTTTCTAGTCAAGTTGGGTGCCTATTGGGAAAGGGTGGCAGTGTAATCAAACAAATGTCATCTGATAGTGGAGCGCAAATTAGAATTCTTCCCAGGGATAAACTTCCTCCCTGCGCAACTTCCAGCGATGAGCTAGTCCAGGTAATTTTGGAGAGCTCGTGTGTGCACAATAATAAAAATTTGAAATTTATAGTTTATAAGCAAAAACAATAACTTTTTTTTTTTTATCCCTTATTTTGAAATCACTTCTTACCATTTATTTTTTGGAAACTTTCTGGATCTGTTCTTGTTCTGTTCAACTTGTTTTAACTTTGGTTCATTAACAAGAGATATATTGAATTTTCTTAGCTTCTGTCAACATTTTTATCCTTGCTAGTTTGGTCCTTAGTATATTATGAAATAACTATTTTCCATGACTTGATTATACATTTTTTGGTTGCTGAAACTGGCAGTAGCAACTCATATCATTAGTTGAGTAGTCATTGCATTCCATTAGACATTTTTTAGAGTATACTATGTACTGTCCATTATTCACGTCCCCAGCATGTAACAATAAAGTAATGAACTGAAAGGGAATAAGAGTTTAAGCATTTTACGGAATACTATTGCCTGACTGCTGGTCCTGCAACGCCTGCATTTTTGCACTTTTGTCTACTGATGAATATTTGAAGTAAGATTCAGGCGACATGGACAATTATTTAACTCATACTTTCGTTGAAAGAAAGTAGTGGTTTGGATTTTTTGTAGCCATAATGCCCATAATTTTGTGGTTTGGATTTCAGTGGCAACCATCCAACAAAAGATTTGTTCAGTTTCCAGTTCCTAATTTTTATTTACATGATGTTACGAATGCAGATTAGCGGAGGAAATGATGTGGTGAAGAGAGCTCTTGAACTTGTTTTTCAGCAGCTAATTGAAAATTCACCCCATGATAAGGATCCTGTCGCCTCAAGCATGACTGCACAGTCATCACATTCATCTGGACAATCTCGTTCTTGGGCTCATGATTATCTTCTGGGTAGTAGTTCTTTTAATGCTCATGCAGGCCCTTACTCTGTGCCTCGTGAAGTTGGCAACTTTCATTCCAGTACACCGTCTCTTGCTCCTAATAAACAGTATGAAACCAGCATTCCTGGTCGAATCAAACCTTCTCAAGAAATTTTAAGTTTTCGTTTATTATGCCCATCTGAGAGAGTTGGAAATGTGATTGGAAAAGGAGGAGTAGTAGTAAAGGCTCTTCAGCAAGAGACAGGCTGTGACATCAAAGTTATTGAAAGTGCCTTGGACCCAGACGATCGCATTATACTTGTAACTGGTCCTGCGGTAGGGTAATAATCCATTGAGTATTTGAATCATGAGATTTTTTATATTGGCCATACTGGCCCTCTATTAACTTTTCATTTATAAACTGGTTACTTTATTATTTTTCATTAACCTTTGAGACTAATTCAACTTTGCAGAATCCAGATGACAGAATATCACCTGTACAAGATGCTGTTTTTCGCGTTCAGGCCAGGATTGTCAAGGCTGTACCAGACAGCAAGGAGCAGAACATGGTGGCTAGGTTTCTTGTTTACTCCAATCAAATTGGTTGTCTTCTTGGGAAGGGTGGCTCCATCATAGCTGAAATGAGAAAGTCGACTGGTGCATATATTCGTATTTTAGGAAAGGAGCAGGTCCCAAAGTGTGTTGGTGAAGATGAAGAAATGGTCCAGGTTTGTTCCGTTGTTGCATTATCATACGTAATAGTAACAGGATCATACAAATTTGGTTAAGATAATATCATTGCTGATTCATGCTAAGTAGATTCTATTAATTTTGGGTATGGTATTTGGGATTTCCTTCATAATCTGGTACTATTGCATCTAACTTTAAATAATTACTGACATGTCACTTTATTGACAGATAAATGGAGATCCTGAAACAGTTCAAGATGCTATGTTGCAGATTACTACTCGGCTGAGGCAGCATTTTTTCCGTGATGCATTTCCATCAGTTAATAATCATCCAAATCCTGCATTTGTTGATAGACTTCCTTCATTTCCTTCGTATTTTGGAAGGAGGGAATTATCACCTCCAGGAATCTATTCAAATTTAGGACCCTCATTTCACAAGTTTGATGCTCTTAGTGGCATTCCTTCACTTAGTGATTTGCGAGATGATCGACCTGCTTTTCTTCATAGGCCAGGTGCTCCTCTGTTATCTGATAGAAAACCATGGAGCTCTCAGGTATTTAACTTCGCTTTTTCAATAATTAGTTTTGGGTGTCTACATTCGTGATTATTTTTCAGCCTAACAAAGAAGTCTCCATTAAGTTTCTGACTTGTGTTGATCTAAAATTATGCACTTACTCCATATTCTTGGGTTATCCTTATAACTATATCAAGTTACATAACAGTTTCTCCAGGAATCATCCAAAATGAAGAATGTGACTCTCTAAAGTTAATAACCTTAGTCTCTCCTCTTAACTGTATTTCAGGGTCTAGTTGAAGGTGGTGTTGGCTTGCCAGACTTTACAGGAGCCCATCATAGGAGAATCGCTGGATTTGGAGGGTCTGCTATCTGCCATTTATTTTACCTATTCTCACTTATGGATGTCAGTGTTTAATTTTTATTTTATTTATGCAGAGGAAATAATCCAGCTATTATTACGAGCACCACTGTTGAAGTAGCTGTTCCTCGAGACCTTGTCCCCGTTATTTGTGGAGAGAATGGTGAATGTTTGAAACAGATTCGTCAGGTATGAACATTTATTTTTGTAATTTAGATCCAAAAAAACAAAAAAAAAAAAAAAGATTTTCTTTAATATTACATATTTATTTACAAAATTATTTTGAGGAATGCACATACAAAGATAAGTAATAGCTCATGTCATTATATAGATGTAATCTCTTGTAGAAATACTTGAATCTTTCTTTTCTATCAATATAAGAAAAAAAATGGATAGTAGAAAAGAAAAGAAACAAAGGAAAAAGAAAAAACGAAATTGCCCTTGGCGAGTTAACAACATGTATTTGCTGTGGTTGACCTCTCAATGATTGTTTTCTTTTTTATGTTTTTGGATCATCTTCTTCAAAGTGAACCCATCCGATGGATGTCATGCATGCTTTAGTTGCCTTTTGTAAATGTCCTTATACATGGAATAGCGAGATCACGGTGGAATATTGCAGTCATTTGAAAATGAAAACGAAAATGAAGTTCCTACTTGTAATCTATAATGAGAAAGCTTTTCGTCGTGAAAAATAGAAAGTAGGAAGGGAGATCTCCAATTAGTAATCTACTGGAATGTGGATACGTATTTCATAGCCACTACTATCTCACTAAACACATCTTTCATGTAGATTTCTGATGCAAAAATTACGATTACTGAGCCAAAGCAAGGAGCTGTTGAAACTGTGATTATCATTTCTGGAACGCCTGAGCAAACCCATGCGGCTCAGAGTCTTATTCAAGCTTTTGTAATCAGCGAGACGGAGTCTAGTTGATTTGTTCTATTCGGGAAACTATAAAGTTTGGCTGTTTCCTTTGGTCATAGGCGAAGTTTATTTCTGATTGTAGGTATACAATGACCACTTTCTTATCTCTGGGCTGATTGTTTTGGAGAAAGGATGTTGCACAGACGAGTATTAACTGCTGATACGCCTTGGGGCCGCTAGTTTTGCCATAATCTGGAAATTTTGACAACACTTGGGAGCTGCAGTCTATAATATCTGAAGTTTATGGCCTTGTGACATTTTTCACCTCTATATGTAAACACAGCCTAACGAGGGCCATATTTTTGTGAAACTCTTCAGCATTTGAAAATCTTGGTTCCTTGACTGCAAAAATTGTACTAAGGGGTTAAAAAAATACATAAGGGGTAGAAATTTCATTGTTTTTTCCCTCTTAAGACGTATCTTCATTATGTTTTGGCTTTGTTAACATTGTTGAAATTTTAGTAGCAGTCATAAACTTAAACTCACTCGAGACAATAATATGCTTTCTCCAGGTGGTGTTTTTATTATTACTAGGATTTTGTACTAATCAGTTCAAGTTTTGAAGGGTTTGTATGTCTTGACATCTTGGGCCAAGCCTTGAATGGATCCATCTCGTGCTCAATATCTTCGGGCCAGATCCAGGTGAAAGAGAATCTGGGAAATTTAGTTTTTGCCAAGTACACCTCTATGGGCAAGTATACTGTCAATGGCCAAAATGAAGGTGAAGTAGTTGAGCTGATACTCTCCTTTAAAAGGTAAGTTAATACTGTGCTCCTTGGTCATGAATTTACTTTCCTGCCCACTTTGTGCTGCACCATTTACCCATAAAGCCATACAACAGGTTGGCAGAAGACCTGCAGGTTACAGTGTTCATTTACAGAACTTAGAACATTAAGTGATGGGAGTACTAACAATGGCATTCATGTTGGAGAATTTCACCTGGTAAGCACCAATTAAGTGGACAAGCAATGCAGACGTTGGCCATCGTGGTCGAAGTTCTTGTCGAAACCAAGAGCAGCTTTGGGGTTTCGAGGTACAATGAATTCTTAGGCAATCTATGTGCAGCCATTGAGGTATGGAATGGGGAGTGAAGGGGAAGAAGTATGATATAAATATAGGAAGCAAAAAGTGGAGAGAATATTGCTTTTTTTTTTTTTTTTCTTTTTGGTAGGTCATATTTAAATATTTGATACACGTGGTAGTGTGACGAAGAGAAGGCATGTTTGATACCTTTCAACAATGTGGGACCGAAATCTAGTGATGTATTAATTAAACGTTAAATTATATAAGAGATGTCTACGAGGAGATTTCCCTTCTAGGAGATGGAGGAAAGAACATTTAGATCTTTTCTTCACTATTTTTTAAATAATTACTCCCACTTTTCATATGATTATTAAGTATGAACTTGAACCTAAGAAACAAAGCCACAAGACATCCATGTATCCATCCATCCACCCATCAAATCGCACTGATATCTGGGTCAGTGTCCGTGCAGTTGGCGGCAGCAGCAGCATAGCAGCAGCAATGGGGTTTGAATCAAAAACACCATCATTAACAACATTCCACCAACCATTAACACATCGCTTACATCGCTTGGCGTTTTCATTCAATGATGCATACAAATACCCATTACCCATTACCCATTACCCATTACCCATTACCCACTTGTTGCTTGCTTTACACACAAACCCAAACCCAAACTCACACTTCCAAACCAAAAGGACTCTCTCTCTCTCTGCTACTCTCTGCTACTCTCTGCTATTCTGAGTGTCCTTTCACAAAACTACCAACACAGAGATGACATTGAATGAAAAAGTAGGTAAGAAAAAGAGAGGCTCTTTCCCTTTCCCTTTTCCATGCAGAGCATAGGACTCTCTGCTTCACTTTTCTCACCACACCATTCTTATTCTCCTCTACCTCCCACTTCACCACAGGTCATGCATTGATAACACTAAGTATGACACCTCTGCTGCACATCTCTTACCCTTCTCACTCCCACTCAACACCACTACTACAACTCCAATTTTTATAACAAATACTTTTACCTATTCAATCCCATTTAATACTTTTTACTATGCATCGGGTGTTCGCTGTCTTTTTGGGTCAAAGGCACGACCGGTTCTAAATGAATGAACCGTACTCAAATTCTATAAGATCTCACATCGATTGGAGAGAGGAACAAAACACTTGCTATATAAGGACGTGAAAATCTTCCCCTAGCATACGCGTTTTAAATTCTTGAAGGGAATCTCGAAAGGGAAAGCCCAAAAAGGACAAATAGTATCGGAGCCAAACACTAGGCGGTGTGCCAACGAGGACACTGCCCCCTTGAAGGTGGATTGTGAGATCCCACATTGGTTGGAGAGAGAAACAAAATATTCCTTATATAAGGGCGTGGGAACCTCTTAGGCTGTTATAGATGGAATTATAGCAAGACACCAGATGGTGTGCAAGCATAGACACTAGGCCTCCAAAGAGGGTGGATTGTGAGATCCCATATTGGTTAGAGAGGGAAACCAAACATTCCTTATACAAGGGCGTGGGAACCTCTTAAGCTGTTATAAATAGGATCAAAGCTAGACACCGAGTGAGGTGTTAGCAAGGACAGTGAGTCCTCAGAGAGAATAGATTGTGAAACCCCATATTAGTTAGAGAAAGAAACGAAACATTCCTTATATAAGAATGTGGAAACCTCTCTCTAACAAATGCATTTTAAGACTTTGAGAAGAAGCTCGGAAGGAAAAGTCAAAAGTCAAAAGTCAACACATCTCTACTCCTTATTCAAACTACCATTACAAACGTAACAAACAAATACCCCACCATTTCCAAACCCATGAATTCAAACACCACTCTCATGCATTGATTGTCACTAACAAAAAATTATTCATGATCAACAAGTTTATTTCAGCAAGACACAGAGCACAGAATTCAGAAAGAGCTGAGTGAAGATTGATCACCTACCGCATCTTTCCTTCCTTAAATGCACCATGAATTTCAAATCTCAGGTTCAACCATTTTAAACAACTTGACATAAGTTCCTTTGTCATAAAGGATAAGCTCCACAGGAAGACTTTGCAATATTCATGTCAGAAAGGGGTAGAGGTGGATACGACTTTATTTGACAAGACTTTTCTCTGTACAAAATGAGCAATGCTCTAAAATCAAGAGCTCCCACCCATCAGAACAAGCACCGTACGAAAAGCATCACAAATTAAGCAATGGTGTATTAACTCATCCCACAATCCTCATTCGATCAAACTCAAACTCACTCGGTTTAAGGATAACCAGGCTCGAACTGATAACTTCTACCGCGTCAAGGAAACACGTTACCATTGAGCTATAACCCTTCCCTTGCCCCCCATCAAATATTCTACAAGGAAAAGGTTTCATTATGGACGCTGAGCCCGGAAGAAGGGTGGATTTGATGGGGTCCCATATTGATTAGAGAAAGAAACGAGTGTGTCAGCGAGGACGCTGGGCACTTAATGGGGGTGGTGGATTGTAATATCCTATATTGATTGGGGAGAAGAACGAAACAACTTTATAAGAGTGTGTGGAAACACGTTTTAAAGCCTTGAGGGGAAGTACAAAGAGGACAATGTCTCCCCGCAGTGGGCTTGAACCGTTACATATCCTAATGTGAAGGGGCGAGAAACTCCACACCTAGGAATTGGGTCATCCTTCTATTAAGTATGAGAAGAAAAAGAATTCAGCTGGCTCCAGTGGTTGACAATCAAGAACATTCATCAAACCATATCTTCCAAAACCTCTCAAAGCTACGACATATTTCAAACAAATTGTAAACAGTAGCATCAAATGCTACAGGATGTCAACTTCTGTAACATGAGCAATAGATTTTGTCCTCTTCTAAATCTTAGAACTAAAAGTCCCTTGATTAGCAACAAATAGTAATGAACATTGACATCCAAGAGACAGTCAAAACAAACACAAAGAACAAACATAGAAGTTACCAAAAGAAGAGAAGACAAGCACAAAACAGAAATAAATGAAGTATTGAGAAGGGGGAAAAAAACCCAATAAATGAAATTTGGATAGCATATCATTATCTGGATACATATATTTGCAATACCATCAAAATGCTTCTCAAACATTAGGGATGAAGAAAAAACCCATTAGGGATGAAGAAAGGTATGGATGGTGTTCATCCTGGTTTAAAAGTGAAGGGAAATCCCATAAACCCCCAAAAAAATAACAAGAACTGAAAAGGGGTATGAATGTTATAGTGATTTTTGGGATAAACAAAGAAGAAAAGAAGAAACTATTATATATTTACGGTATTGTTTGCCTGGCTCCATCCTGTCTGCCTTTATGGACGCAATGAGAGGATTAAACAGAGAGAAGCTACATTGTACTGCAACTATCTGTAAATGCTCGAAAACGACCTTCGATTAACAATGGCGCAGTGAGAAGTTACCTGAAGAACCCTGAAGAACTCCACAGCCATTGAAGAAAATGGAGACGAACAAATTTGGGGTTTAGGGGGAATGGGGTTTTGTGGGTAACTTCCATTGATTGAAGGGTGAAGAAGGAAGAAGAAGAAGGGTGGTTTCAGGCGGCCATTATCAGCCCTCCTCTCTCCGTTTCTCTTTGTTCTTGTAGTGCAAGAACACTCGCCGCTTTGTCTCTGACCCTTTCCCTTCTCTCTCCCTCGCCAATCGCTTTCAATTTGCTGCCCATTCCATTGAACCCAAATGATAAATTTTAAAATCTTTTTCATTAAAAATAAAAAATCTTCTTGTTTTCTTAGAAATTTCCTCAAACATATGAAGAAAAAAAAGAAAACAAAAAAGTGAATTGGTGCACCAATGACACAACCCACCCATCATCACAGCTTGCATTTTGACTTTTGCTGTACAATTTGTAGGTATTAATGCCAACAAACAAATTGTTCTTGAATATTCAATCGACATCTTACATAAAACATTTTTTATAAGAATATAAAAAAAAAAATTTAAGCATAATTGTAAAACTAAAATAATGTCTACTAACAGTGGGCTTGAATTATTATAAGTTATAAAGTGTAGAAACTTCTCTTTAATAAATTCATGTTAGAGTTTATAAATCATTTATGTGAATTATAATAATTGAGTCCTAATAATTATGATGTTATTTGTAATGCATGAAAGCTTTTTCATTATTAAGGGGAAAAAATACAGAAACATTATTTAATGTGTGAGGAAGAGTTGTGTTGTTAAATATAATATGGGGAATATTAAAAATATCACCGACGTCCGACATTAATTGTAACGTGATTTGTTTTTGTTTTTTCCTTTTTAAAGGTTGTCGTTGTCGGATCGGAACGCAGGTCGGCCACCGGCGGCGGAGGCGGCGGCGCCAACCCCAAGGGATGGTCGTTGTTGGAGACCTGCCGTCTGACACACATTATCCTTTAAAACCTTCGACGTCCCTTAATATAAATCCATTACTTTCTCCCTTTTTTTTTTCCTTTAAATACTATTTTGGTGGTATTTTCATTTTTGTTAATTTAGGTCTTTTTAAAATTCTGCTTTTAAAAAAAAAATTACTAATTTTAGATTTTATTTTAAATCCTAAGTGTGAAAATATAAAAAATTCAAATAAAATAATATCTACTAGCAGTTTAAACTATTAGTATCAGAATTTAACACTGTGTCAATAAGGATACTGACCCGTAAGGGAGGTGAATTGTAAAATCTCACATTGATAAAGGGAAGCACGAAAAAGAAAGCCTAAAAAAAATAATATCTGTTATTATTAAAATTTAAAATAAAAAATTATTAGACTAAAATAGTTACTTACATCCAAATACATTATTATATATATATATATATATATATATATATAATATAATAAAATAAAGTAAAACTTTTATTTTGGAAGTACCCACAAAATAAAGCATAAATTAAGGAGACTAATATAAGATTATTATTTCAAAACTTTAGATATGTATTTAATAATAGAAAATTATAATATATATTGTATTAATACATATTTTAATATTATTATTATTATTTTAATGGAAGTTCAGTAATTTGTGTTGGCATCGAAGTAAATAAACATTGCATTTATTTTTATTTTTATTTTTATTTTTTTTGTGGTATCGATGTGCATGAGATAATATAGGATAAATAAATAAGAAAATTGGTTTATTATTTATTATTTATTTATTATTATTATTATTATTATTTTGTCGTACATGATGGTGAAAGATGTTGGTGGGTGGGAGAGAGGGAATATGGGGGCAATGACATAGGTCACAGGTCCACCCTATTTTCTAATTAATATTTTTTTAAATATCATCGATACCATTAATATCATTTTTTTAATAATTAAAATACTATTATTTTCTAATAAAAATACAATTAAACTCTATTTTCTAATTAATATTTTTTTAAATATCATCGAGACCATCAATATCAATTTTTTTAATAATTAAAATACTATTATTTTCTAATAAAAATGCCTTAAACTCTATTTTCTAATTAATGTATTTTTTATATTTTATTTATAATAGTAGTTTTGAATTTTTACTCAAAATTTATAAATAAAAATAAAAATTTGAAAATTATTTTTAAAAAGTTTAAAAAGTGGGTTTGTAGAAATAGTGAATATAAACTTATTTAATTTTATTAAAAAAATTAAACAAAAAATAAATAGTAGAAAAAGGAGGACAGTAAATGGGGTTTTAATTTTGGGTAAATTATGGAGACTGCGAATTTGTGAGAAGGTGGTTGGTTTAGGGTTCTTAGTATTAGAGGCTTTTTCGGTATAGATCGTCTTCATTAATCTTTGCATTCCTTTGTAAGGGAGAACGAACCATTCCTTATATATATAAACTATGAGTACGACAGTGAAACGTAACTAATTGAAACTGATAACATCTACTGTTAAGGATATTTAGTAATAAATTATAGTTTACCATATATATTATATTTGATATTTTATTATAAGGCAAATATTTAATATTTGCCTTATTTTATTATCATAGGTATCTTTCCATTTATTGTTATTTCCATTTATTACTATTTTCATATCCTTGTAATTTATTTGATTATAAATAAGATAACTTTCACACCATTTAAGTGTGGTGGATTAATCAAACATTTACATCTACTAGTAGGTGCGGTAGGATTAAACCGTAATATTTGAATGAATAATAATTTTTTAATTAAATTTGAGCCATTTAATCAAAAATTATTTAAATGAAAATAATATAGAAAGTAATTGTTAGAAAATTGAAAGAATTTATTAGTATCATAAATGTTTAACAATGTTTAGTGTAAAATTTAGGTGAGAAAAGAGAGCTTTTCAACCAACCTATATTTACATCAAACTAGATTTAATTAAACAAACAACCATTATAATATTACCATAAATGTCACATATTATCATAAATTATTTATAATTTTACTAAACCAAATTATTTTTTATTAATTATTACTAAAATAGTATATAAAAATTGAAAAATTGTCTTTATTTTCAAATTTTAATATAATTGTTGGCATCTGAATTCAAATAATAAAATTCCAACGAGCATGGATCGACAGTACTATTTTGCATTATTTACTTTTTAAAAATCTAAATCTACATGAACTTACTTTTACTTTTTACTCTCGACGATATGCATCAACGGTCGATGCTTTAGTTGTTCTTGTCTTATCATCCAAAACAAAAAAAAGTATTAGTTTATTTTTTGTTTTTGTGTTGAATGGAGGATGGGTAGGGCTAGGCTCCCACCACTTTAGTTTATGGCTTCCCCACCAAATCAAAGTGATGTTGGTCATCTTGAATCTCATTCCTTGTGTTGTATTTTCAGAGTTAGGTTAGGCCGATCGACGACCCCACACGCAACTAGTTTCATAAGCTCGACTTCTATTTATGGGTTTCTATTAATTTGAGAGAAAATAATTTTACACGAGTTTATGATGGTTGGGAGAGGCATTTCACCCCTAATTGAGGGGTTATCATGAGTTTATAGGTTAGGAAAACCAAACTTAAAGTTACCAGAGTTTATGTTCAAAGTGGATAATATCATATTATTGTGGAGGGACCATGATTCCTAACATGTTATTAGAGTCAAACCCTTAACTTAGTCATGCCTAAAGTGTCAAATACAACCAAAGGAGTTGAGCCTCATAGGCTATGTCTCAGAGGAGACTAGCCTCGAAGGTGTGGTCAAAAGTGAATCGAATATCGAACAAAAGATATATTGTATTCGAGAGCTTCACAAAAAGAAGTTAAGCCTCAATGAAGAGGAAGGTCGACCCAAAAGCGTATTCGGGATTCGACATGTTTTCATTTTTATTTTTATTTTTATATATAATGCTTTATTGTTGTATGTGGGGGGCAAGAACAAACTAAGGATGCCCAAATCAATCAATAGTTTCCATTAAATTAAAGTTTTTTGGTTTGAAGTGGTGGAATTTGGAATCATGGCCCCAATTATATTAATTCAGAATCCCGAACCCACTTGGATCAATGCAACAATACTCGTCTTGTCTACACATTCGTATAAAGTTTATAGATCAGAATTTCAATTACTTTTTCTTACCAATTATTCTCGATACTATATATTTTATTTTATTCGGCAACGAGATAGATCAACTGCTACTAATATTTTATAACCGTTAAAAACAATTCAAAATATAAAGTAATATGCACCTGTTATACTTTCCCTCTCATCTAAACTTTATAGTGATCTTTAAAAAAGAAATGTACGGACAAAAGATAGAGAATATCAACGAAAAATGGCAAATCATATATCTATATATGTAGACGTATATATATACTTATTTATAAAGATGCTATACGATTGAGTTGAAGATCAGGGCAAAGAGAAGGATAGTGTCGATGGGTTTTAGAGAATCATAGGTCAAATGAGTTCTTGATTCTCGTGGTGGTGGTGGTGGTAGTGTGTTTAGGGCATTTGTTGTGAGAATCGAGTTTGCAAGGGTCGGTTTCAATTAACAAGTGTACCACATCCTTCATGGTGGGTCTAAGTGCAGGATTCTTGTACGTGCACCGAATTGCAATCTTTAGAACTTGAATCATCTCATCTTTAAACGATAACGAAACTTTCTTGTCCAAAACTTCTACGGCTCCTTCCTTTGTGTCTACTTTATTCGAAACCCAATATATAATGTTCTTGTTCTCTCCGAACTCTGCTTCCACAGGCTTCTTCCCCGTTATCAGCTCCATCAACACGATTCCAAAGCTATACACGTCGCACTTCGTCGTGGCTTTCGATGAATATGCATATTCTGTTTCACATTAAAATCATTAGTTAACACACAAAAAGCTATACCATTTGAAAATTTTAAAAGTTTAGGACATACCCGGGGCGAGATAGCCGTAAGTACCGGCGATGACGGTGGTGGTCGAGTCCTTGCCTGCTCTAGCTTGCAAGACTTTAGCAATGCCAAAATCTGCAACTTTAGGCTGATAATGAACATCCAACAGAATATTAGTGGTTTTAATGTCTCTATGAATTATAGAAGGCGATAGATCATGGTGAAGGTAAGCCAAGCCCTGCGCTATGCCCAACGCAATCTGGTGCCGTGTCGGCCAGTCCAAATGAACCCAACCCTTATGCAGGGCGTCCCATAAATTGCCGTTGGGCAGGTACTCGTACACCAAAAGGCTGCAGTCCAAGCTGGAGAAATGGCAGTATAATTTCACGATGTTCTTATGCCTTATACTCCCCAATGTCTCCACTTCAGTTTTCAGCTCTTTGTCCAAGAACAGCTGCTCCTGATCCGACCGTCGGTCCTTCCCCTTTCGTCTCCACGGCCTTTTAACGGCGACGATTTCGCCGCTGCTTAGCTCAATTTTGTACACTGTACCGGCGCCGCCATGGCCGACAATGTTCTTCTCCACCATTGATTCGATTATCTCTCTTGGGTCGAAGCTGATTCGGTGGAAGCTTTTGACATCGTATGAGAAAAACGATGAAGATTGTGTTTCGTCCTGTTCCATTACTGTTTTTTCTCGGCTGAATCGTCGTCGGAGATACAGAGCAGCTCCGATGAAGATTATGAACGCTGATACTCCGATTGTCCAGATGGAATTCAGCCGTTTTTTGTTGAGATTTTGAGAACAAACTGGGAATTTTTGGTCGGATGAATCTAAATAAATCGAAACGCACAATCCTGGGTTGCCGGAAAAGCTCTCCACTAACCCATATTTGATCAAAGACAGAGGAATTGGACCGGAGAGTTGGTTGTTCGAGAAATTGATTGAGTTCGGCAACAATTCACAGAGGCTTTCCGGGATGTTACCGGACAGTCGATTGTCGGATAAATCAAGAACATTAAGAGATTTAATCTCGGAAAGCGAAGTGGGTATTGAAGAATTCAGGTGATTTCGTTGCAAAAGCAGCAAATTAAGCCTCTTGAGATTCCCAATTTCAGAAGGAATCGGACCAGACAAGAAGTTGTTGCTAAGATCAATCTTAACCAAATTGGTCGCTTTAGAGATTTCCGGCGGCAACTCGCCGGAAATCATGTTACTCTGCATGAACAATTCCGACAGATTCCTGGCTTCAGCAAAAGAATTCGGAATTTCACCGCTAAGATTATTGTTAGCGAAATCAATAATCGAAGCATGTGGAAGACCCAAAAGTCCCGCCGGCACCGGACCTTCTAGAAAATTCCAGCTGACTCGAAACCGTAAAAGTGACTGGCATTTACCATACGCCGGCGGGATTTGACCGGAAAATTTATTTTGCAACATGAGAAAATACATTAATTTACCTTCTCTACAGACATCTGTCGGTAAGGGACCGGAGAAATGATTTTCCGACAAGTCGAGAACCAACATGGGTGAAAATTGGCCCAAATTACTTGGAACTTCTCCGGTCATGTAGTTGTCGTAAAGGGATAACATAGTGAGCGTTGTTGAATTCGAAATTGAAATGGGAATCTCCCCTGTTAAGGAGTTGTTGTAAAGCTGAAGAACTTCAAGCTTAGGAAGACGACAAATCGACTCAGGAAGCTTCCCAGTCAACTTGTTGACCGACATGTCCAAGTCCACGAGCTCTGTTAAATTCCCGATCTCCTCTGGAATTTCCCCGATTAATGAATTGTAATAAAGCTCCAACTGTCTCAAATTCTTCATATTCCCGATTTCTTTCGGAATTTCTCCGGCGAGGAAGTTGCCGCTTAATTCCAAGTCAACGATCGCCGTCATATTCCCAATCGTCGCCGGAATTCGACCCCCCAACATACAAGTCGTCAACACCATCGATTTCATCTTCGTCAACTCCGACAAATCCTCCGGCAACTGCCACATATTGAAATTATTATCCTCGTTGAAATTCAGCCTCTCGAGCTTCGTTAAACTGAAGACCGACAACGGGAATTCGCCGGTGAAGTTGTTATACGACATGTCGAGAATCCTAAGGTTTCTCAACGTCGAGAAATCCGGTAAAGTCCCAGTCATAGACAGAAAACTCATATCCAATTCCTCCAAAACAGAGCAATTCGTTATCCCACGTGGAAACGTCCCTCGTAAACCACTCTGCCCAAGTCGCAACACTCTCAACTCCGGCAAATAAGTACACACATCCGCCGGAAACTTCCCGGAAACCTCCCTGCCGGAGAGATCAATCCCAACCACAAGCCCCTTTTCATTACAGGTGACGCCGGTGAAATTACATAACGAAGTCCCGCCGGAAACATCCCAATCGGACGGCGAAGAATTCCCGATCAAAAGGTCTTGCATCATAGTTAGAAACAGAGATCGATCACCTCCAATGGGTTGAGAAATGAAAGAAAGAAGAAGAAAGAAGAAGTAGAAAAGGAGGGCCATTGTTGATGTTGGCGGCGGCGGTGTGGCAGAGGAGGAGGCGGAGGAAGAGAAGTATATAATATGGGGGGATGAGTGAGTGCAGGGAGCAATAATATGAGAAGAATGAAGAGAAGGAATAATTTGAATCGCTTCAAGAATTTGTTCAATCAAAATTGATTCCATTATGTGAAGCAATTTTACGCGTTCTGTTTCATCCATCTAATGCCACTTTATTCCTTTTTAGTTTAATTTCTTCATCTCTAATTTATATTTATGTAATTTCCGATGGGTAATTTAATCTCTGAAAAAATCAAAATTCCACGTGGACAGAAGAGGGTCCCACAAAGGAAAGAGGAGAATTTAATCTCTGAAAAAATCAAAATTCCACGTGGACAGAAGAGGGTCCCACAAAGGAAAGAGGAGAATTTAATCTCTGAAAAAATCAAAATTCCACGTGGACAGAAGAGGGTCCCACAAAGGAAAGAGGAGAATTTAATCTCTGAAAAAATCAAAATTCCACGTGGACAGAAGAGGGTCCCACAAAGGAAAGAGGAGAATTTAATCTCTGAAAAAATCAAAATTCCACGTGGACAGAAGTGGGTCCCACAAAGGAAAGAGGAGAATCTGCATTGGGGAGGAGTTGATGCCCACTGCTAAAAAAGCCAATGGGGGAATCCGATTTCGTAGCTTTCTAATTCTGTTTATTTTTTTATTTATTTAATTAAATGGAATATTTATTTTTATCATCCGTGGGCCTAAGGTATTTAAAGATCGGCCCATTAATTCTAATGGGCTGACAAACTGAAAGTGGGCTCGCTCCCCATTACATTTCTTCTGAATTGGGCTGGGCCGATTTTTATATAATTATCTCGTTGTTGATATAAATAATTGAAAGTCCCACATCCAGAATAATCTTCGGATTATAATCGAGGAATAATATCTTCATTGATACGAGGTCTTTTGGGAACCCCAAAGCAAAATCGAACAATATCAATATCATTTAGATAGATCCATTAAAATTAAAATTTATAGATTATTTTTTCTTATTTAATTTAAAATTAAAAGGATTTAATCCTGAGGATTCTCTCTAGAGCCACCGACCCAACACTACCTCTGACAAGCTATACGAACATGACTTGCACGAAACTTCAAAACACGGCAAGAAGAACAATGATTTGTTACATGTCAATCCAACCATAATTTAACGGATAAATCCTACCGACTCCAAAATAATTAAAAGGTGCAGTTGGAATGATTTTGACCATCCAACCAAACCGCTATTAATTTCCTTGTCTTTTTCATAAATTCCTTCAAAAAATTTCTGTACAATATGGAAGATTTAGATTTAGATATCAATCTTGTTGATATCTTTGGCAATGAGTATCCCAAGCAGGCGACAGGGGTGGGCTTCTTCAAGCATTTGAACCACACTCCTCATGGTGGGTCTCATGGAAGGAACCCTCGCTGTGCACAATATTCCAATTCTTAATACCTTTATGGCTTCCTCTTTATATACATCGCCAATTCTTGAATCCACCAACTTTAATACACTTTCTCTGCTCTTCAAATTGTTTGATACCCACTCCACAATCTCCTTGTTCTCTCCTAACTCCGCCTCGATCGCTCTTTTCCCGCTCACTAACTCCATCAATACCACTCCGAAGCTGTACACGTCACTCTTCTCGTCCACTTTGTAACTGTATCCATACTCTGCATACAATTAGGGTTTACGTCAATTCACAATACTCCAAAATGGGTATTGAGTCAGTAATCAATTTTAAAGCTTAAGCTTGAGTTTACCTGGTGCGATGTAGCCAGGAGTGCCTGCAACGACATGGCTTGTCTCGTTGAACCCACTTGTGTTGAGGATTTTGGCAAGCCCGAAATCGGCTATTTTGGGTTTGAGAAATTCATCCAAAAGTATGTTGCTGGATTTGACATCTCTGTGAATCACTGGTTGGTCGCAACTGTGATGAAGATACTCTAATCCCTTTGCTGCTCCGACTGCGATTTCGTATCTTGTTTCCCAATCTAACTCCATTTTTGTTGACGTGTGAAGTCTATCCCATAAGCTTCCATTAGACATATATTCGTATACCAATAGGCTTGAGACATCGCTCGTAATGCTACAGTATAACTTCACTACATTCACATGACGGATCGAACTTAGAGTCTTCACCTCTGAGTCGAATTCCAACGACGTTGCTCTCTGTTTCGGTAGAATTGGAGAGGAGCTTCGGTTATTGTTGTTGTTCATTCTCTCGTATGGATCGGTGTTCCAAATGTGCTTCACGGCTAACTCTTTCCCATTTTCGATCGTCACTTTGTAAACGCTGCCGGAACCTCCTTTTCCGATTAAATTCTCGTCCTTAATGGAATCGAGTATCTCGTCCCCTGTGAACGTCATTACGTGAAATGATTTTAGGTTCCATGATTCCTTTTTAAGCGACCGATCTCGATATTTGTCGCTCTTTCTCAATTTTATGAAGCACCATAGTGTCGCACTGAGAAGAACTAATCCGACAACGATACCAATGACGAGTATTCGAACGTCCCTAGACGTGCCTGAACTCTTTGAACATCGCCGTAAAAAGCCGTCCGCCTCGCTGCACAGGCCAGGATTTCCGGTGAAGCTTTCTATGTAAGCTCCATTCGATAGTGATTGAGGAATTGGACCAGATAATTGATTGTTGGAAAGATCGAGAAGACTCAATTTCAAATGTGAAAATGTCGAAGGGATTTCACCTGATAGGTCATTATTGGAGAGATTCAAAGAGTTGAGAACCTGAAGAAAACCTAGAGACGAAGGAATTTGTCCGGAGAAGAAATTTTCCGCCAAATTAACGATACTTAGAGAATTACACAAGCCGATTGTCTCTGGAATCGAACCGGAGAATTTATTCCCCTGCAATTCGAGGATATCGAGATTCTTCAGGTCACCGATAGTCGTCGGAAGTTCATCGGAGAACTGATTATTACTCAGGTCAACAGAAGCGAGAGATTTCGCTTGTGAAATCTCCAATGGCAATTTGCCTGAGAACCGATTATTTCCGACATAAAATTTAGAGAGAGCCACCGCCTTTCCAATATCGGAAGTGATCGAACCAGTCAACTGATTTGAAGCAAGATCAATTATATTCACATTTGGCAATCCCCAAATTTCCGACGGAACAACCCCGGTGAGCAAGTTCTGACTGACTCTAAATCGGTTCAAAGTGGAGCAATTAGCGTAAGTCGCCGGAATCTCGCCGGAGAAATTGTTCTGAAGAATCAAAAGCTTCTGCATCGTCCCCTGCTTACACATATCCGGAGGAATCGATCCTGTCAATAAATTCTCCGACACATCAATGAAATCAAACGCCGCCCAAGAACCAATGGCATGCGGCAGAGGCCCCGTAAGCCTATTCCTATAAAGGGACAGATTAACCAGCGACTTAAACTCCCCAAACTCCACCGGAACATGGCCGGAAAATTGATTATCAAACATTTGCAGAGAAACCAAATTCGTCAAAAACCTCAACTCCGACAAATCCCCATGGATATAATTCAACGAAGCATCGAAATTCTTAAGGCCGGTAAGGTTTCTTAATCCCACCGGAAGTGTCCCCGTTAACTGATTATTATAGAACACCAACTGCCAGAGCTTCTGCAGGCGGCCAATTTCCGGCGGAATAGTCCCTGTTATAAAATTGTCGGAAAATTCAAAACTAAGAAGCTCCGTGAGATTACCAATAGATCTTGGAATTTCCCCTGTTAAGCTACAATTCGACAAGTACAGCAAATTAAGCCTCTTCAAATCAGTGACCTCCACCGGAAAAGTAGCGTTTTCAAAAGGGTTATCTCCGACACTCAGCTCAATCAAACCGCTCAAATTCCCGACGGATTTCCATGGAAACTTACCGGAAAACCCACTTGAATTCAAATACAGATACTCCAATTCCGGCAACGAATGTATGTCCGGGAAAGAGCCGGAGAAGCCATTGCTGCTGAGATCCAAATGCTTCAGTTTTACACAATTGTTTAAACTCTCTGTCACTTCGCCGTGCAGGGAATTGGCGCGAAGAATCAGCTTTTCCAACGCCGGCAACTGGCAAACGGAATCAAAAGCAAGAACGCCGGATAAACCCCATTTGGAGAGGTTAATTTCGTTGACGAACCCGTGTGAATTGCAGGCGATTCCGGTGAAATTGCATTTGGGGGTTTGGAGTTTCCAGTTGCGGAAGACGGCGGCGTCTGTGTTGTGGAGAGAGGAGATGAGTTTGGTTAGGATTTGACGTTCGTCGTCGGATTTGATTCCGGTGAGGAAGGAGATGAGGAGAGAGAGAAGAGAGAGGAAATGTAGAGACGACATGTTGTGAAAATGAAGACCGACCGACCGACGACCGACGGTCTTAGTAGAGCGTGTGGGAAAAGGGTATGAATATTTCTATTATTTAATTATGGGTTTAATGGTTTTTATCGAAAGAGATGAATTTGATTCGAAGAAGTGAAAGGAAAAGGAGAGGAAAACGATAAAAAAAAAAAAAAAAAAAAAAGGGTTAAATCTTTAGTTTGAACACACAGTCTCAGTAATTCTGAGGCTGGTCGTTGGTCAACGTAGCCACTGGGTCAAATTTGAGAAATGCCACGTCATCAAAATACAAGTAAAAATATTATTTTAATTAATTTGGTGTTTTTCCGGAGGTTATGTATATATTTTTTTTAACCTTTGAAATATTATTTTTACCATAACTTTTTCTTACCACTTCTTTGTTTAAAGTTACCATTTAACTTACGTTATTGTCATCAAAAATTAAAAATTTATATATAATTTATGAGAGGTGGATAAACGGTTTCTGTTATTATATTGACGATAATAATTTTTTTTAATTTTTTAATAAAAATTGAGGTGCTTAAAATTTCATAAATAATTTGTAATGATAAATATTTTTTAATAATAATAATAATAATAATAATAATAGAGAGAATTATACACCGTAATTGAAAAATGTGAAGGTGTTTATGTCTTAATTAGTTGAACACTTCAACACAATAATCAAAATTGTGAGATTTCACATCGATTGGAGGGAGAGACGAGTACCAACGAATGCTCCAAAGAGAGAGGATTGTGAGATCCTATATCGATTGAAGTGGGAAACAAAGCATTCTTCTATATAAATATGTAGAAACTTCTTTCTAATAAACGGGTGCTACAACACTGTCCAATGTTAATCGATGTGAGATCTCACAATCCACCATTGTCTGCACACTACACACCGTCCAGCGTCTAGCTCTATACCCACCACTATCAAATATTGTCATATTTGAGTTTTCATTTTCGAGCTTTCCCTAAAGGTTTAAAACGCATCCACTAAGAAGAAGTTTCCGCAAAATCGTATCTGACAGTGATTATTCGGATCAATCACAGATTCTCAGCCCCGTCGTTTGGCTTCCACTATAGTTGACCTCTCTTGTTCTCCTCCCCCTTACACAACGGGTGATGACTCATGTAAACTTCTTCCTGTAGGTCCCCGTTCAAGAAGGCATAACACCTTTCTCGGATTATAACCGATGACTTACGCCTATTTCTTAGGGCGTTTAAAGAGCGTGACTCTCTTATAATGAATGTCTCGTTCAAGTTTTTTTTTTCATATACCAATCATGTCTAGACGAAATTGTAATATAAAAATGTGAACAGCGATTAAAATAATAATAATTTATTTTACCTACAATGATAATAATAATAATGGAGTAGTCAAATGTGTAGATTAATATAATTCAAAAAATAAAATAAAAAACAATATCTTTGATTGTGCCACCATTGTGGGGTGGCTTTAATGGCATCCATTTGTAATTAAGATTGTTTTTTAATATAAAAATGATTTTAATTAATTAAGTACACCCAATATATATTAATGATATAATTTTTTAATAGAATTTAAGAATAAAATCATAGATTAAAGTAAATAAAGCGATATCTACTTTAATGGTCTGTATTTAAAAATATATATTATTCCAGTGGGTAATTAGTGACGTAAATAATAAAAAAAATTGTGTATATTAAATGAAAAATAAATTATTAATTTATGTGGCGCACCGATTTGGCAATACTGGAGTCTCTTTGAAACAAAGCACCCAGCTTTTTCTTGAAGTGGATTTTATCCCTTCACTAAAATAATTATTTAATGGGGAAATGTTCATTTTAAGGCACAATTAATCCCACAATTTTAAGCAAAATAATAATTAATAATCTAAATATATTTCAAATGAATTGTACGAAATTTAAATTATAATACTTTTTTAAAAGAAAATAATATAAGAGTTAACAATGAAATAGTTGTATTAAATTAATAATAATGTACACGTCATTTGATAATTTTGTTTGTGATATTTTATTTTTAAAATTAAATTTTCAAAAAGAAAAAAAAAAGATTTTTTAAAGAGACCCTTTGTAACAATCAATTTTCCGAATTAAATATTAAAAAAAAAAAATCTTAAATTGAATAGCGTGGGAGGAAGAGGACACGTGCTCCTTCACTATTTGTTCCCCTTCGCCCACAAATTTAATTTTTTTAGTATTTATTTTGGATTTTTATTCAAAATAATAAACTAAATATTAAGGACTTCTACAATATCTAAAAAAAAGACTTCAATAACTAATTTATTAAATATTGACTTCAAGTATGATTATATATATTTTTTTCCCAACAATCCATTTTAAAATATGAATAAATAATTAATTTTGTGTCCATTAAGCAACAATAATGCTATTATTTTACGCGATAATTTAGTTTTTTTTTTTTTAATAAGAAGATGAGATAGATGTCCCATTCCAATAATAAATTAAAAAATATATAATAATTATAAAATTTATAACGTTTGGGCTCAGGCCCATGTAGATATTAGGTGGATCGCATGAATCTCAGATTTGGGCCGACAATAGTTTTGGATCCATAGTCGGGTCCTTTAACATAATTATTTGAATTTAAAAAATATCTAATAACCTAATTTTTTAATTCGAATAAAATTTTATGTCTAATATGATTGTAAGTTTTTTAATTTTGTATTAACTAGGTTCGTGAAATTATCCTTTGATCTATTAGATACAAAATTAAAAAAATTCATAAGTATGTTTAACATGAAATTGAAAATTTAGAGACTGAACGTGTGATTGAATCTCTCAATTTTATTCGACTAATCAATTCAATACCCTGTTTTCTAATCTCGGGAGTCACTAGCCATCCTTTCCGTAGCTCATCAATTTAGTAATCTACCAACTTAATATTTATTTAAAAAAAAATCATTTTTAACATTTTTGAAAAATTAAATAGGTCGCCATTCAATGAATTGTTTTAGGGCATGTGATAGGAACTTACCAAACCATCATTCCTTTTATAAATGCTCAAGGAACATTATTTTATTTATTCTGACACGTGTCGTACGTTGATTAGTTGAGTTTAACCAAGAAAGATGCCAAATAGCTAGGTAGCTATTGGAGGTATTAAGTGTAATGGCATTTGAGATTTTAAATTATTATAAGATAATTAGTGAACTTGGGGGCTATAAAGTAATTCATCAATAGTCAATCACAATTGAATAATAATTATTAAGATTCATATGTCATAATAAGACAACCCGACAACCCGTGCAATAATCAATAGTTGATTAATTAATTAATTGATAAATTAAAAAAAAAAATTATGGAACTATTCAAAATAAAAATATATTTTTTGCTCTATTTAATTTAAAATTTAAATATATATACTTACTGAAATAGAGTTGAAATCAGGGCAGAGGTGGCCACGTGTTAATGATCCAATGGCCCACAACGCGGAGCTTTTAATGATAAAACCATCGTCTATCTGGAGCTGTACCCGCAAGGTCTGCCCGAAAAAAACTCCCGCTAGATCTTGGCGGCCTGCCCCTGCCCGTAAGTTCTTCGTCAACTTACTCGCCTCCCTAAATTTTCTACTAAAACCTAAACCCAATCTCTCTCCGACAACTGCCTTTCATTTCGGATTTCTCTTCCCATTCCACCAATTTCAATTCATTGATCTCTTTTGGCACCCAATTTCTGCTTCTGATCTTCTCCTTGTTTCTTATTAACTTTGCTCTCCCGATTCGTTTGATTGCTTCGTTGAACTGGACTTCAGAGCTCTAATTTGGAGTAAAATGTTATAGATTCATGTAGTGTTGCTGAGATTTGCTTGTTTTTTTGATCGGTTGATGGCGTCGATACGGAGGACTTCGTCTCCGGCGTATCCCGATCGGCTTTATCCGAACGGGATCCCTTCTTCGCCATCTTCGAAGCTTCTTTCTAATCCTAAATACTCGTCTCCTGTCTCGTCGTTTGCCGTTGAAGCGCGGAGATTCCTCTCTGGAGCTTTCTTTCTCAGGTATCCTCTGCGGAAAGGCAGCAATAATTGGCGAAGAGCATTATTTAGATGCCTTGTGTTTTTCTTGCTTGGCTTCTTGCTAGGTATGATGCCGTTTGGCCATGATGCCGGCGACATTCGAAGCCATGACTTCTCATTCGAGATCAAGCCGCCGCATGTGAACGCGCAGTTCGAGAAAGATAGTCGTGGTCAGGTTTGGCGAGAGGATTCAGTTGTCGATTCAGTTAATTTGTTGGTCAAGCCATCTCCGGAAGTGAATTCGACTTTCACTTCAGTACCTAAAACGCAGTTGATTGTGGTGACACCGACGTATAATCGTGCACTTCAAGCCTATTTCTTGAATAGGTTGGGTCAGGCGCTGAAGCTTGTGAATCCTCCATTGCTATGGATTGTGGTGGAGATGAATTCAGCGTCGATGGAGACTGCCGAGATATTGCGGAAAACGGGAGTTATGTATAGACATTTGGTTTGCACTAAAAACATGACTGACGTGAAGGATAGAGGTGTTCATCAAAGGAACGCAGCTTTGCAACACATTGAGCGTCATAAGCTCGACGGGATCGTTTACTTTGCCGATGACGACAATATATATTCGTTGGAGTTGTTCGATAGCCTGAGAGATATCAGGTAATTGAGACTCATTCTGATGATTTTACGGATGAGTATTTTCTTGAACATATAGATACAAAAGTAAGATATTCTTTAGTCATCATGTTAGGCTTCAAACATTCTTCTATCTATCAATTTTTATACGTTGCTTTCAAAATTGAGGACTACTTGATCCGTTCGTTTCGATCATTATTGCATTTGCTCGTAAAATTTGTATTTTTGTGCATTCTTGGTATGTATTGTGCGCTTTTGTTGTCTTGATCATTATGCCAGTTTTTTAGCTGAGAAAATAGTGCACATAATTTCGCACCTATATGATCTTATCCACCTTTGGTTGCATAGCTAATTTTTATGTATTTATGTGGATATCCCAATCATTTCTGTCTTCGTTTAAATTGACAGAAATCTTAAGCGAAAGTGACGGGGATTAATAATCTCTTTGTTGGCAGCATTTTTAAAACGGGTTTATTAGGGAGAGGTTTCCACATAGTTGTAAGAAATGTTCCATTCCCCTCTCCAACCACGCGGATCTCACAATCCACTTCTTGGGAGCCAGCGTATTCGTTGGCACACTACCCAGTGTCTGGCTCTGATACCATTTGTAACCATCCAAGTCTACCGCTAGCAAATATTGTCTGCTTTGCCCGTTACATTGTGTCTGACTCTAATACTATTTGTAACAGTCTACTGTTACAAGAAATATTTGTAACAGTCTACCGTCCAAGTCTACTGCTAGCAGATATTGTCTGCTTTGCCCGTTACATATAGTCGTTAGCCTCACCATTTTAAAGCGTGTATGTTAGAGAGAGGTTTCCACACCCTTACAAGAAATGTTTTGTTCCCATCTTCAACTGATGTGGGATCTCACAGTTTTCTTAAGGCGTTCTTGTATCAATGACGGAATTTCCGCGAGCTTGACTCGTAGTCTTTCCCAATATACTCCAACTTACTCTCATGTTGCCTTCTCCTTAGAAGTTTATATAATGACCCCTCGAAGGTTCATTAAATAGCTAGAATTTAGGAATCCTTCGTCGTGTTTTAGATTGCTTTGTGGTGTAATATGCAACTTTTCTTTCTTTTATTTGATAGTTTGAGCTAGATTTTCTTCTGAGAAACGACCTTTTATCTTAGTGGAACATATTTCTTGTTTTCTCTACATGACTGGGATTTCTGGTCCAAATTTCTAATTTATGTTTACTCTGAAGACTCCTCATCTTAGTATACTAATCTTTCAGCCGCTTTGGCACTTGGCCCGTTGCTATGCTTGCACAAAACAAAAACAAAGCGATTCTGGAAGGTCCTGTATGCAATGGAAGCCAAGTAGTTGGATGGCACACGAATGAGAAAAGTAAGAGGCTTAGAAGATTTCATGTCGATATGTCTGGATTTGCTTTCAACAGCACCATCCTGTGGGATCCAAAGAGATGGAGACGCCCTACTTCAAAGCCTATTCGACAGTTAGATACTGTGAAAGAGGGTTTTCAGGTATTATTATGTGCCCTCTCCATAGTTCCTTGTAGCTGTCATTCACATGTACGCAGTGCTATAATTATATAGCTTGCCATCATTTTCTCTTTGGCAGGAGACTACATTCATAGAGCAAGTAGTTGAAGATGAAAGTCAAATGCAAGCTGTGCCTACTGGTTGTTTAAAAGTAATGAATTGGCATCTCCATTTGGAAGTACCCAATTTTGTTTATCCCAGCGGTTGGGTGTTTCCAAAGAATCTTGATTATGTCCTCCCAATCAAGTGATTGAACATTGCCATTGCAGTTTAAAGCTTAGAATTTTAGACAGGTACCATCTTTTTAGGCTTGCAACTCTTTTTGATCTTCTTTAGATAGATGTGAATATGTTGATATATATAAAGAATTCTGAGAATGAGAAGCTTTCTACGAGATCCTACGTAGGCTGGGGATGGAGAGGAAACGAAACATTTTTTTATAAGAGTGTGAAAACCTCTCCCTAGCTCCTTAGCTCCCTAGCAAACGAGTTTTAAAAACCTTGAGGGAAAGTCCAAAGGGAAAGCTCAAAGAGGACAATATCTGCTTGCCGTAGGCCGTGCCGTTATATTTCTTTGCAATCGGGAGGCTTAGGATGCTATACTTTATCTGATACTAAATGCATATAAGCTTCGTCACCATTGGTTAATACTGATAGCAAATGAAGTTGCAATATCTCAATGACATAAGAGACCTCGCTTTCTTTGATGGCAGTTTGATCCAATTCTGAATTTTGGTGGCTTTTGATTCCCGATTGGATCATTGCTTGAACTGGCGCCGTTGGTGATGGAGAGATCCATGGTAAGCTTGGCTTTCGACACAAAGAAGTACGAGTTCTTCATTTTTCCTCGTAAGAATTTTCTTGCATATTCTTTAACAGAAATGAGTTTTCGTATAGTTGTAGATTTTTAGTGCTTAATTTAGAGAGTTTTTTTTTTCTTTCCGACTTTAGATTGTTACAGCAAAACCTTCCAAATATTGTGGGGCGGGGACTGTTGTATATGTAAACTCTGTATTTGTTGTAAAACCGATTGATGACCAAATCAATGGGGGCCTAATCAAGTAAGGCCATTTTCCTCTAAGAGTAAGACAGTTTGCAACGTTTCTATTCCCAATCACCCTCATTGTTTCAACACACCATTTCAGAAATCTTGACTATGTTATCTCCTGAATTACCCTAACAGTCTGCCCGTGTTTTCATTCTTTCCCTTCTGGACACACGCCCAACCAGTTAGTCTCCTATAAAAGGAAGCGTTTCGTCTCTCTCCGAGATAGAAAGGCCGATTTGGAATCGCTTTCTAAGTGCCACAAGTACTTTTATTAGTACTTAGAACATCAATCCAAATAAGCTCTCCAAACAAGTTACACCTCATTTGAATGTGGGAAAGATTTTGAAGCTTGCGTGAGACAGAAAGTTTTGTATGCGGTAAAGCTAGAAGAAAGACGGTTTACATATACACATACGCACATAACAGTTGTGGGAACAAGGAATCGAACTATCAATCTCAAGAAGGATAATTGAGCTTGACAATAGGAAAAGAAAAATGAGATATTATCAACCGAGGAACTATGAGAAGTTAAGGACAAGTTATATTACAATTTTAGTTCCTTTGGAAGTTCATATCTATGACTTTTCAATTATATTTACAAGTTTAATTCCTGAACTTTAAAATTTGTGTTTAATTCAAAGGAATGGGAACGGAGTAATTTATAGGTTTCTAAAACTCAATCCTGTTTATGTCAATTCAAAGGAATGTTCTAAAGCTTCTCACAAGCTTGATTAGCACATTTTCAATCGTTTCAAATCTGCAAAAGACTTGAAAAACAGCATTGAAAGAAACCATAAAATACTGAATTAAAATTACAAACAACAAGTTTGAATAGTACAAGCCACCCGGACTACTACTAGACCGGACGAATCTAACCAAAATGAAAAACATCAACATTTCTTTCGACTCTTTAATCGGATCTCTATGTACATCTACGGAGAATCAGCATTTCCCTTCCCCTTATTTTCTGGGGATGGCTGTTAGTCAGGTACAAACCCCTGTTCTTCTGAGTTATCTCTGCTCACAATCACCCGGTTCATGCACCGTGGCACAGAATCATGATCAAGGTGCGATAAGTTAGTTATAGCCGAAGCAATCAAACTGCCACGGGATGATGACGGACGATAAATCGCTTCATACTCCAAACAAGAGCTGATTAGCCAATTCCCAAGTTCAAGCTCGTTGCTTTAACACTCTGGAGTTGATATGTGAACCAATGATATTTGTCGTAACTTTACAAGATGAACAGGATGCAGATTGCTACAAACGCCTTTCGTTTTCGATACCCAGAAGTACGAGCGTCGGTCTGCCAAAATGCAAAGTGTTCCCAAATTTACTAAAACAAAACAAGATTCTCCAAATGAATGCATATCTTGGGCTATCTATTTCAGGGGTAGGGGTGATGTCTAAAGAAAGAACATTTTGAACAACCATAGTAGACATTCAAAACGCCTAGATGCTTGGTTTAAAGGGTTTCATTAGTTAAAAATGAATTGTCTGTACCACCCCAAAACTGCTGAAAGCCTTTGCAAAATTAATTAAAATGCAACAGAAGGAAAGAGTTCTGGGAGGAAGGCCAACATAGTAACAAAACTAGCAAAAAACAGGTAAAATCACGCACAAGATTAAGAATTAAGTACCTAGAGAGAGTAGATTTTGTGCTGGGCTGGCTGGCATAAGCAGCAAGAGGACCTTTAAGGTTGACATATTTGTTCAAAGCATTTTCGAGCTGTGGCGGTGGTAACTACAAAAAGGAAAACTTATTACGGTCCGTATAGAATACCGAGTATAAGAGAAAGATATCTATGTCGAACTGGTGACATCATTATACCTGCAATAGTACTCGAAACGAATGAGGTTGTGTTTCAAATGCACATTTCAAGAAACCAAACCACAATTTTGGCATCCTCCAGACCTGAATTCAAACGACAAAATAGCAGCATGGTTATTTATAATAGCAATAAGATCTAAATGAAGGACTCACAAGTTAGGCTTGGTTACATGCACGTGTTCTACCCCTTTAATAGTTTAACCAGCAAGGATAAACCCTTCTGCAGAAATAAGAACCCTATTTCAACCAGAAAGGAAACACCACATGGGTTCATACATTCATTAGCAATTAAAATCATTGAATTTATAAATGTCATAGCCCAAACCCACTACTAGTAGATTTTGTCTGCTTTGGTCCGTTATGTATCGTCGTCAGCCTCACAGTTTTAAAACGCATCTACTGGGGAGAGGTTTCTACACCCTTATAAGGAATGCTTTGTTCCTTTCTCCAACCAATGTGGGATCTCACAATCCACCCCCTTGGGGGCTAGCGTCCTCGCTGATACACCTCTTAGTGTCTGACTCTGATACCATTTGTAACAACCCAAACCCACTGCTAGTAGATATTGTCCACTTTAGCCTGTTACGTATCGCCGTCAGCCTCACAGTTTTAAAACGCGTCTACTAGGGAGAGGTTTTCACACCTTTATAAAGAATGTTTCGTTCTCCTCTCCAACCAAAGTGCGATCTCACAATAAACTAAATGATAGAGTTTAACCGAGGTAATATGTATTCCCATGGCCCAAATGTATACTAGAAATTGAAGGACAAAGTTTCAGATGGCAGAGCTTCATATACATTTTATATATTTTTCCTTCATTAGATTTGGAAAACATAAGTTGTTACCGTAGGTACCTGTCTGTTTACAAGTTTGGAAAGTATCTCCATGAAAAAATCAACCTGAAAAGAAATCACAGGTCGTACAAATGAGAGTTCATGATTTCAACTAATAATTATATTTCAAGTACAAAGCTCTGTAAGAGATATTCTGGGGACAAAGAGGAAAGGGGCAAGAAGAATAGATACAATCTTCAATAAACTGAAGCAAAATAATGTCGGGCGTCTCAAAAAACTTTACTTTGATTGTATTTCTCAGCAGGTCGAAGCAACGGAGGAGTGTCAATTTTGACAACAATCATTTGGACTCAAAATTTGAGAACCACTTTCCACCTAATTTAGTGCCACAAACCCGATACTTGGTGACTCACCCGAAACTCACTCAAGAAAGCACATCTATAATATAGCTCCATGACAAAATTTCCTAATCCCAGAAAGCACTGAAAGAGTGGATAAACTTACCAGAGTAGGAAAAGCATCAATTGCCTGAATCACAGTTCTCATGAAGAGAAGAGGGAGTGGCGTTTGTTCGACCTGAAAAAAGAAGCATTATCAAATTATCAAATTAAAGAAAATAAAAGGGATTAGTTTCCTAGACTTATAAACATACCATCTGGCTCAAGGCTTTTGCAAGAACCTGCTGAGTGAACACTGTACGTTGCTCAAAACAAGCTGAACAAGCATCCGTTATCTACAAAAACAAAAAGAACACCAGAAAATTATAGTATTTATTAATGCACCAACCATAAGGTACATGTGGAATCCAGTACAACCTATAGAGGGTTAGAAATAAGACGGTCGCATATACATTATCTAACAAATGCACATAGTTAACTATAAGATACTAGAAGAATATTAGTCCTTAGCTGAAAAGCTTGTTAAAGAGGTAGATCGTAAGATCCCACATCAGTTGGAAAGGAGAACAAAACATTGCTTATAAGGGTATGGAAACCTCTCCCTAACAAACGCATTTTAAAACTGTGAGATTGACGGTGATATGTAACAGGCCAAAACGGACAATATATGCTAGCTGTGGGCTTGGACTGTTACAAATGATATCAGATCTAAACACCAGGCGGTATGCCAGCGAGGGCGCTGGGCACCCAAGGAGGGGGTGTATTGTGAGATTCCACACCGGTTGGAGAGGGGAACGAAACACTGCTTATAAAAGTGTAGAAACCTCTCCCTAACATACGCGTTTTAGACCCAAGCGGATAATGTTTACTAACGATGAGCTTGGACTATCACATAGATTTAAATGCAACAAGTTACAGTGATTTAGAGGCGAGAGAGCTAAACTGCTAAAATGCTTAGTAGCCGCCATAAGTCTATTTGATATTGTAACACAATTTCATCCAATATCATGGTTGGTTTCCTATCCAGTTGGAGGGAAAACATGTTAAGTGAAGGGATATCCAGTTGGAGAGAGATCTCAATTCCTGGCTAATCAATTCATTGCATATCTCAATCAAACTCTACAGTACATTATTTTTTCTGTTAACTGTTGAGTATAAGATCTCCAAGAATATGGGACCTTAAAAAGTCGAACATAAACATTTGAAACTTTGAAGGATAAAACATACGTACCCGGCCTAGTTATCTGGACCAATTCTATAACGTATATTATTTGTTTTGTTATTTGAAATTTTGAAAGATAAAACATTTGAAACTCTATGATTAATGAATACATAATACCAAAAGATGGCAACCATACCTTCTTTAACGCAAGGCCATCTTTTTCAGGAATTATGTTGTGGATGGCAATTAATACTTCAACAGGCGTTAAAGCTGGACGTGTATGTGCTGAACCCTGAAAGGAATGAAAAATACCTGTTAGCAATGTTCTATTAATACAAAAGATAACAAGAATCATATTCAACTAAATATTCAATACCCCACCATGCGCCACAAATCTTATGAATATCCACAAGATTTCTCGGTTCCACTCGATTCTTATTCATGGCAACAAAGTAACAATAACATATTTTAACATTTGACGTATTTCAATACCTGTAATATGTGAGCCAACGCTCTCTGAAACTTCTCCAATGGAAGATCAACCAGCCGAGGAAAAACAGGTAAAACCTGGTACCACATAAGGAATAAGAACGAAAAATTCAACAAGGATCTAATTGGAAACTGTGCACATCTTTTTTTTCTATTTTATTATTCGAACTTTAACACTTGTGTCCAAATTGAAAGGTGGCTAATGAACTTGTATTGCTGAGATTAGAGGGCAATGATGATAATACATTACTTAAAGGTTGTTCGAGGATGGCAATTACCCCACCAAAAAAGAACAATTTGCAAGAGAACATAATTGTAACAGCTCAAGCCTACCTCTAATAGATATTGTCCTCTTTGGACTTTCCCTTTCAGGCTTCCCCTCAAGATTTTTAAAATGCGTCTGCTTGGGAGAGGTTTCCACACCCTTATAAAGCATGCTTCGTTCTCCTCCCCAACCGATGCGGGATCTCACAATCCACCTCCCTTCAGGGCCTAACGTCCTCGCTAGCACTCGTTCCTTTCTCCAGTCGATGTGGGACCCACCAATCCACCCCCTTCGGGGCCCAGCGTCCTTGCTGGCACACCGCCTCGTATCCACCCCCCTTTGGAGCTCAGTCTCCTCCCTGACACATCACCCGGTGTCTAGCTTTGGATACCATTTGTGCCTACCCAAACCCACCGCTACCAACTATTGTCCTATTTGGACTTTCTCTTTTGGGCTTCCACTCAAGGTTTTTAAAATGTGTCTGTTACGGAGAGGTTTCCACACCTTTATAAAAAATGTTTCATTCTCCTCCCCAACCAATGTGGGATCTCAGAATAATATAAAAAGCTATCATGCTAGCGACTCATCCAAATGATGTATAAAAAAACTAGATATCATGATTAAATGAATTTACAAAGTTAAGATGTATTATTAGATCAATTACACAAGTTCCCATTGTATGTCAAGCTGCATGTTAGTTTACATGATAAATGTTGGTGTCAAATCCATCCCAAAAATTGTGCTGAATTAACCTAAAACACAACCCACAAGCTCACTCAAATGCACATTTTCATGAGCTATGTCAATAGGTTAACCAATTGACTACACATTCTACATATCTAGAAATAAGTTATGCTTAATGGCCAACCACTATAAACGAGACCAATGAGACGCTCGAACATCACTATTCAGACATTTTTCTTTAAAATAAAGAAAAACATAAAATACAAAGCGGAGAGTGAGACCTCATTTTTGGAAAGCGAGGGCAACATTGGAATAAGAATAGTCACGTCCTGGAGCAAAGAAAGGGAATCCGTATCAGAAAATAAAATTTACATGCGGTAGAATAGCAAAATAAATATTTTTCTAACCTTCAGTTTAGTTTCATATAAATGTTTAATGGTTGCGATCAGATCGGAAGAAGGCGTTGTCTCTTGAGTTAGTACCTGTAGAACCTGGCCAGTGAACGAACTATTAACTGGCAATCTATCGAAAAGCAAACTGTTCAAGGTCCAATCACTTATCGCGCCACACAAAGACATACCATTGCTAAAAGATGTTCACTTCCTGGGGGTGGATCTGATATTATTCTGAGCAATTCAGCATTAGATGAGCCTAGGGCCGTAATAAGATTAGGGATATGTTCATGAACGGCCTGCTTCAAAGAATAACAGGATACAGACATAATTCAGTACCAGTTCTTGTAACAGTTTAATTTTGATGCAAAAACTATTTTATTCATGGTTTTTTTAATGGGATAACTTCCAAAAACAAAAAAATAAAAGGATAAGACTGCACAAAAGTGGCATACAACAGACATTAAGAATTAACACTTGAGAGTAGTTACTTTGAAGTAAAAGCCCATAAAGAGGTATTAAAAAGTGTCAAATATCTCCTGTAAAGGAATCTCTTGCTCATCAAGGATTCTTCAATTTCTCTCCAACCAATATTCAACATAATAGCTAAACCAAACGACAAGTGAAGGACTTTCGCCATGATAGCAAGCAGAAGTCCATTCCCAACAGCGCCAAGATAAGAATGAAGATCATGTAAAAGGAGTAACAAGGATGTCGAATCTTCTGTTTCTATCAGTCAATGCTTTTCTACGCCTATCTACTCAACTTCACAAGCACAAAACACTTAAAGCATGTTTCTTGTCCAAATTGGCTTTATATCTTGTTATTCTTGAATGCATTTTCCAGTTTTTGGGTTTTTCATCTACTGTTAAGCTTAGAAAGATGTAGCTTGCAATTTTTATATATCAATGAAAAACTTGAGTTTCTCGTCAAAAAAAGAGAAGAAGAAGAAGAGGAAAGGACCTCTTTTACGGCTTTAGGAGCCCGTCCATAAGCATCAAATACAGTTTGAAGCAGACAAGGTTTCTGCAGGAAAAGGACTATAAAGTATCAATTTCACCGGGAGAGGCAATGTCAGAATTATCAACATTAAAACTAACATGGAAGATTAGGAACCTTAACGCATAGGGCAAAAAGAAGAGAAATATGTCTTTCAGCTTCTGAAAGTGACAAGGTTGAACTGGCATGAACTGTAGGTTGTGAACTCCTGGTCGAATTGTCTTCTGAGGTTCCAGGATCTGAAACTTGAGAACCACAAATGGATGTTTCCTGACTCTCACCCTACAAACAATTTTGGCCATGGTAAAGGATAACATCAATAAATTAATACGTACAATCGAACAGTACAAATCTAACAGACCTCTCCTCCAATGCTTTGCTCAATCGATCCACATGGTAAAGGCTTTACATCTGTCTGGTCTACGCCATCTACTGCAGACAGGAACATGTTTGCTGCATGTTGCTCAATCCTATCTGAAATGTAACTTAACCGGTAGAGTTTGTTCGCCACCTAATGAACCACGAAGACAACAGACTCATGAAACATCAGTAGATACATCATAAATATCATCACTTATTAGAATTGGAAATCCAGCCAACAGATTAAAATGTCCATTGGCAGGAACAAGAGTTGTGTTGCCATACCAGTCTAATAGCTGTTGCTCGAACCTTAACTTCTGAATGCATAGCACACTGCCATCAAATTACAATGTGAGGAACGCAAAATGTAAGTTCAACTCATATATGATTGCAATGAACACAAGCATACACATCTACCTTGAGAAGGATTACACAAATAATGAAAACATGAAAAATGATCAAAATGCAAGAATTTTTACCTTAAGAGCAATATCTAAGCAAGCTTGCCGACTATGTGGTCGTTTCACAATCAAATTCCAAACAGTGCCAAGACCTTGCGTGACACGTTCAATATCGGGACTGTCCTTCCCCTGGTTGTCAGTAATATCACAATAGCAAAGGTTATGTAATAGTTCCAACGTAGAGTCCGGAAAAACTGGAACTTCACCAAGAAGTCTGCTAAAAGATTTGTCTGAAGCTGGAAAAGCATCTAGCAGCGATTTGGCCTACAATTAAATATTGCAATTATGTCACTAACAAATCAAATATTATGTCAAAAAATGTGAGTGAAAGGAAAGTGGCTTACCACAACTAGAAGAAACTTCTCGTACACAGCAAAAGACGAACTTTCCACTGAATCCAGAATATTGAGTGAATGCAGGTGATATAAGACATGTAAAGCAAGCTCATGCCCCTGAAAAAAACACGTTAAAGTTAAATGGAGGGCTCAAAAACAACCATGAGAACATGTGCCAATTAAATTGATTAAGAATACTAAGAATCGTGGTAGAAAAATTATAATAATCAAGAAGAATCTGATGTGACCAATATATGAACAACATGATCTTGTTGATTTCAATGAACAATCTACTATTACAATACTCAAACTGTGCACATATAAACCATCTAACCAAAAGGAAAACCCCAACAGACCACAAAACGTGATGAACAATCGTTGTGCACCCTGAAACATGATGGTAACAACCAATTAAGAAAGTCAATAAGTTGAACATTTTACACATGCATTGCATAGTGTTATCACATTATGTAACCACATGCTTTTTTTTTTTTTTTTTTTCTCAGAAGTACCACTTGAACTTTCAAAAAACAGACTACAAGGAAAAAATGAGGATTGAATGTCATTTATGCCTATCATCAAATCTACCAACAAGCTGAGATTGACTGATCAAATGAAACTTTGCCTTCAGTAACTTTCATGAAACCTCATACCATGCATAGAAACACACAGGAAATGTGATACCTTTTGCTGTTGGTAATCAGTAGCGACTTGTTTTTCCAACATTCGAACAATATCATCATCAGCATCAACCTACGATGTGAAGGAAAAGAGGATAATTTTTAATTGCACGAAATATAAAAAATACAGTAGAATGGTAGATCCAACTAAACCAGTCTGTTAGAGTACATAAGAAAGGTTCATTTATATCCAGTCTTTCCCCCATGGAATTAACAACTACGCATTTGTACAGTTACACAGACACATCGTTTGGACCAAGAAAGAAGAAAGAGAACAAAAAATCATCATGTATTAAAACAACAGTGATGCATATGACTTGGCAACACACATGTGAAGCCTTTCAGCTGATATCATTAAGAAATTCCAATCAAAGGCCAAAAAAGTACTAGAGTTCTTCAAAGTATTTCTCTAGTAATTTTTAAAAGTGCTGGATTCAATCGATATAGATTACAAAGGCAACCAAAGAACAATCCTCAAAACATAAATGAGTATATATCATATTTTCAATTCATGAAATATCCCCAAAGTTCATGTAATCTATCAACATACTATTTTCGAAGAGAAACCTGTGAATCCCTAGTTCAAAAGATAGACAATGTAAGATAAGACTCTGCAACCCTTTCCTATTACCTTTCAAACATATGGTAAAAGCCAAAGATTCAAAACAGTAACGTACTCCTTTCTGTAAATGAATGCAGAGATGCAAAGTAGAAAAGTATGTAATTGGCAGAGATGATCATTACAACATGAAGCAGATGTGACTTGTCCTTTCCAATAGGAGAAAAGTGCATAAAAATGTGGAGGCAATGTAAACCATAGGGAAGAAATACATAGAGTTAATGAAAATATACAACATTATACAGTCTATGCTCACATGTAAGACATAAATCTTCATTCATTCATTTTTCAAGTTATATTTTAATAACTCCAAAAAGTTTGTTGAAATCTAATCACCAAAGTTTATATCCACATCATTACTTTGCTCCAAGTTGATTAAGAGTCTCTTTGACAAAAATTACTATGGCCTAAAGTGATAGAGTTAGCTGACAGATGCAAAAGTTAACAATGATTAAATTACTCGATTTCATGATTGAATGCACACAAATTATAAGGTTAGACAATGTAGAAATGTGGCACAACACAAACTGATCCCTTATTCTTGCATTTTCCATTTCATGAACCTTAAAATGAAGGCTGACAGTCAAACTTAGGTATATAGATCCCTATCTCAAATTGTCAACATTTATTTCGTAAAGTGCAATCATACAGTGGCAGATATTGAAAGGAAAAACCAAAGTTGCTCGAGTATGATAAGGGTTACTTTCAGAAGTACAAAGAAGGAAGAATCAAACAAAACTTATATGAATGTGAATAAATAATAGCGTATATTACACTTTGGGCCTCTTTGGCTTCCTTGACAAAAACTTGAAGAATACATCTTCCTTAGTAGTTACTTATGTTCACACTAATAGCTAGCTGGAAAGCTGTTATTTACCTTAAGTACAACGTGGCTGAACTTCAATTCCGCCAATCTCATTGTACAGTATAATTTTGATAGTAATCAAAGTTTGTCTTGTTAAAGAGAAAAACCAAAAAAAAAAATAAATAAACAATCAGACATTGCCCCCACCTGAGCAACCATTCGAGCAATTATTGCCAAGCATTTCTGATGGCAGTCTGCCCCATTTAAATTCTTGCACGAATCAAATATCTTTTCAGCTGCCAAATTTCTTACACTTTTTTGCTGTTCTGGAGTTAAGTCAACGTATGGAGGAAGCTGAGGCAATTCCTCACAGGTATCTTCAGATGCAGCTGCATTCGTAACTGATGGAGAATACTGATCGTATTCTATAGAAGACGATGTATCATCCCTCTTTGTTGCCGAGTCATCGACCAAATTAACTGCAACTAAACCATCATCAGCTTTTCCAACAGCAGTAGACAAGGGATCCAGAGGGACATCAATCTCTAATATAGAGTCAACTTTCTCAGCTCTATCAGGAGATTTTGATTTGGGGGTTGGTTGATCTGTTCCAATCGGGAATGGAGTTTCAATGATTTTTTCTTCAACTTTTGTTTTAGATATAGAAAATACCGAAGAATTCTCGATTGTCGTAGAAACAGGAACCGAAGCAGATTTTCCCAAAGATATGGAACCATCAACATAAGATGTATTTGAAATTGCCTCTTCCACACTAGAAGCAGATGATACTCCACGGCGAGGATCAAGGCGGCGGGGATCCTGCATGAGTGAGTAAAATAAACCAATTTATTTAGAGGCAGAGTGGTAGACCTAACACAGACAGAGACATAAATTAATGCATATCCACAGCTGGCTAAATTTACCCTTCTTGGATCGCGTTTAGAGTCAACAGGGAGACTATTGACAGCAGACTCAGCATAAGTTGAACCAGCGGAGGTGGCCAAAGAAAAAGGAGCTTGTGCAGTAGAAACTGAAGTTTGCACAGAACTCAATGGAGCTGATGGTGCCAGAACTTGTACGTGACTACTTACTTGATGAGTTACAGGTAAGTCCCCATGCCTAGTGGTTGGAGGGGGGGCTTTGGGCAAGTTCTTCATGTTAGTTATGACAATATCAGACAGCAAGTCGGGATGAATATTTGAAATCAGAATTTCAAGTGATTCTGCACCTCGCTCCCCTTCAGCTAGTAAGGCACCAATCATTGCAATCATCTGCTCTGCAGGAGTCGATTCAACATCTAATGTAGGAACATCATGGGATGTCCCATTAGAGATGGCATTCGGTCGAGAACCTTCTTTTCGCACTGTGGAAATTGGGTGAAAATCTGGACCAAAGCGAATTTGCTTGGAAACCTCATGGCCATTGGGAAGTTCTTCATCGTCCAGGAGCCTAGGTCTTTTTCTCGTTAGATCCACTGATGCATTATGCTGATTTGATGATTGGTCATCCTTTTTATAAGATATATTAATGTTGAGACAGGAAAAGGGAAGCAGTAAGAGACATATATAGCAACAAAGAATAGTGATCATATCAACACTCGGCCAACAGTACCTTGCCCAGCAAAGCATCACGTGAAGCTCGATCCGCAGCTTTCACCATTTTGTCCACTTGCCTGATTACTTGATCTGCAGCATCTCCAGCATTCATAGCTCTTAAAGCCTTTAGCAATCTATCTCTTGACTGAAAACCAAGCTATCAGAGAAAAGTGAAATGGGCATCAGTCATTTTCCATGAATTTAGGTTTTTATAGCCATTCTCATTCTTAACAAAAATTATGAAATTAAAACTTCAAAAGCCCCAAAAAAAACAAGCTTCTTCACTGAGGTTTTAAATACATCCCCCCCACCCACCCACCCAAAACAGATTGATAGAAAAATAAAATTAAAAATAATAATAAAAAAAAAAATCCAACTAGGGACAGAAATAAATGGAGAAAATTAAGATGCTTCGTGGCAATTTCACTAATTATAGAGGTTCCACAATCAAAAGGAATAAAAACTTTCCTGCCTCATCAAGGCATCTCACTTGCAAACTCGAGATTTTTCACTTGCAAACTCAAGCCAAAAGCAAAGTAATTATTAAGCAAAGCCAAAAGCAATTATTGAGCAACATTCTATTCTGAAGTTCCATTGCAAAGCTAGCCAAAAGCAAAGTGCAATAGATTCTTATATAATAATGACATGGTGACTCCGTATTGCAATTCCCAGGTGCACAACAAAGTAAAAATCAACATGAAAAAAAAAAAACCTAGAGGATTATACATACTTGTGTGAACATGCACGATCGAAATGAAAATATAAACTCTCAAGTGAACTCACCTCTACAAACGCTGGATGCAGACACCTTAGGAATCCCAAAAGTGCAGATCTTATAGAATACTGGATACTGGCAGCATGACGCCCTTTTACCATCTCAAAACTTGGAACAAATTCCAACAGTGCCGATAGAATGATACCATAATGAACTGGTCTTTTCCTTGCTATAGCTGCTAAACTGTCAAGCAGAAGAGCAATTCATTTGAAAGAGGAAGACAGATTGCAAATATCAAAAGTTGCAGCAATGGAGGGAAGTTTAAGCAAACAATTCAAGAATGGAAAGAAAATACGTAACAAAGTGAATTGCAAAAATTGGAATGTAACTATAGATGACGGAAAAAATCATAAGATCAAAGACCAAGAAAGTCCACCAGTTTCCTAGCTACACAATGTTTAAACAAATTGGAACAGCAAAACCAAGTGTCACAGGCCAAGTAACATATAAATCCAAACAGATCCTTCAACAAGAGCTGCATTTCATAAATATTAACAAAAACTGTGTTTCTGAAGGATGAGAAATTCTCAATAAAAAATGAAGGGTCGAAGCAACAGTATACACATCGATTAGCACTCGGAGAAAGACAATATTTTGTATTAGTATTCGCGCATAAAAGGATATGTTAATATCATTTGATTACTAAGAGGCTGCCATATTATTTGCTCGTAAACCTTCCTTTTTGACAAACATGAATCGTTCTTCTCAGGTTTTACCTCCTGTCTGATTTAAGTTAGAAAATGATCAAGATGACCTTATGAGCAAATCCATGTCCTTATATGATTCAGAACAGACTAAGTCCTTTCTTTCACTGCTGTTCCGAATACAAATAATCTGATCCTTTCTTTCTTGTTCATGATATTCCACATATAACAATTAATTTCTTGTCAGAAGGAATAAAGCATTTCAAAGAAAAAAAACTATCATAGTTCAAGTTCTCAATTTTGCATACTTCAACATAACTCCAGATGAAATAACAACCACAGTGAAATTAAATCAACAACTCCGTCACACCTTGCTGTAGAAAACACTTCTACAACCAGATACACGGAGGACTACATTATTGCCTGTGATATGACCTATCTTCCAGAGGCAATTAAGGGGTTTTAAAAAAATTCCTCCCCACAAGATTACTAAGGTAAGGGGCAGCTTCCATAAGAACGTAATGGCCAAAAAAATGAACAGACAAGAACATCAGTCATAAACAGCACACCAGTTTTCCCCAGAAACTATTGCTACAGCTTTGGAATCCATAAAAATATAGCACCAGAACATTAATTTTAACATTATAAACTGAATTATTTAAGCCACGACAGTTGCAATTACGCCACTTGTCTACAAACTTCCATCCTAATTATCGTAACTACAGGTTAACCTTTCACCACTTGACATAATATATGGAGAGCTTCATCATTCATCAAGGATTAGAGTGATCGACAGAATTTCTTGGTTTATAGTTGGAAAAGTATAACAAGCCAATACCAGAAAACACTTCAACCATTACCAAAGCAGTACAAAATATGACATGGATTTTCCAAAATTTGGTTAAGGTCTTCTAACACCTTAAAGATCAAAAAATCAACCTTCCTACAAGCAAGCATGTTTTATTTCAATATCCAACAAGAACGAGAGAGTATTCGTTTTCATGTATGAATCTTAAGTAAAATGACAAGCAGAAATTCCAAGGAAATATTAGCTTCAAGTGCACATCCAGGAAGCCAATTTTCCTAGAATCCTCTCTTCACAACCACTTTTTATACAACTTATGTTGCATATACTTATATTATATTTTTGGAGCCTCGACTGTATTTGGTGTTTCAGGAAAAAAAAAAAAAAAAAAAAAACTATGGTCTGAAATATGCAATTTCAAGAGGAAAAAACTATTAAGAGCCTTAAGAATGATAGCAGAAAGTAACTGCTGATCAAGTAAGACGTGAAATGAAGGAAAATATCTGCAATGATGAAACTTTTCTTATAGAAATTAATGAAATTCAGCAAAAATCTTTATGATGAAAGAAAAATTTATTGAATTAATTCCCCATCACATAAAACCAAAATCTTGGATGCTTTACAGCCTGCCACTCTCAAGACTCAACTTCACACATTTAATGGATAAACAGACTATATAAGCTCACCCTCACCGTCTGCAAGATCATCAACATTCTCTAAGTGTCGATTGTAACTGCTGCCCGAAATTACTTAAAAAGCTGAACCACAAAAGTTGTAGTAATGTGATTGAATTAAAAGTCAAACCCTCAGAATCTGGATTGTTTTTATTGTAGCTTATGCAAGTTAAGTACTTGATATATTATAACGTGATAGCTAAATAGTTCAAAATGATGAGCTCTTGCATCGAACAAATTAAAAAAAACTAAGTGCAATTTTTATTCTTACAAGCGAACCACATAAGCTATGAGTAAGCAATGTACATAACAAATGCCGGTTAAAAGAAATAAGCAAAACTCCAAACCATATTGACCAAGAAAACAGGCATAATATAAAGAACAAAAGTAGAAAACAACATATTGCTAAAACGTCAGAAATTGCTGGTTAAAATGAAATATTTTATTATTTCAAGTAAAATGTGTATCAATGTCAAAATAAAAGTATACATATTCAATTAGTAGCTGTAATTCGCTGTATGCACATAGAGCGTAGGAAACTGTGATAAATGGTTTCGTTAACAGTTTACAACGTATAAACTGCACTGATTCACCTTCCATCCCATTCACACAAGTAATCATTACACCAGTTATCCATTCCTATCCCTGGCCACTGGTGCTCCAAAGTACCCAAACAATTTTGCAGTCTAACACCATCTAGCATTGCTACTCCATTTTCTGAATCATCAATGAAGTATTATCCAATGCCACTAAATCCTCTAAAGTGAGCTTGTCAGCATGCAGCACTGAACGTCACAAACAAGCAGCTGAACTTGTTCAATGACCTGATCCAGGCTTCAATTGTCCCTTCACAATTTTCAAGATAGTAATGACGAGGACAAAATAAAGGTTACTGCTATGTGCTAAAGTTTTGAGTCCTCCACCGATCTGACATAATATGTGGCATGTGGATTCAGAACATATTTATATATTTACCCCCAAACATTCAGGCAAGAAAGGAAAATAACAAACAGTACAGACAATACGAGGAAATCATTAACCCAAAATTAACGCAGAGGCCCTACACAGGTTAAATACACAAGCATGTTATTTAAATTACCATTAAGTATACAAGTTATATTGATCTAAGCAAAGTAATTCAGTGACAAACCAAAATGACATTCACAATACATCGTTAGTAGTAATGATGAAAACATTTGAATCACAATGTCGTTCCTTGTACACGTGCAGAATTTCTCTAAACCTCACAGAGATCGTATGTGCAACAATGAACAACCAAACATAAATTGAAAATAGCAAACTTCCATCAACTAATAAAATAACCAGATATGAGAAAGAGAGAGAGGGCTCACCTACTGACAATTGTTACTGTGTATGTACCAGCAACAGAACTGGTCTGCAACAAATTCAAGAGAATACCAAGCATCCTATTAGCTTCCGACGCTAGCACAACTGGATCCAATATCGGAAACCCACCAGCAAGCCATGAAATGTTAAAAACATCCCCATTTCCTGTTTGTACGCAGGATCAAGTTAAATTTCAATCAAACAATCTTCCATAAAAAGATGCAAGCATATATTTACCTTCAAGCTAAAAGACTAAAAACAATGATAAATGTTACAATGTGAAGCACAAAAAACTTAAAAGCAGGCACATGTTCGTGATGTCTAAATGCATACCTTCTGAGATAGCTTTTTGTGGATCATTTGTATCGGACGTAAAAAGTAGAACATATGTTTCCAAAAATTTCAAAGCCAGCAACCTCTTCCCAACAGAACCAGGCTACAATATGACATTTAAGCAGCTTCAAGGTCAGAACAGTTGGTAATTCTTCAAAAAGAAATACTGAAAATTAAATCAATTATGTAAAGCATTTCTTATCCCAAAAAAATGTTCAATTATGTATAACTTCCAATGAGTAAAATGAAAGGCATGGAAGTGGTCCGGAAAGATTAAACACACAACATTCACCGAAAGCTTTTTTTAATTCAGAAGTAAACCAATCAATAAATAAACAAAAGTATGACACAGGGCCCATTTGGATCGCAAATACCGTTTCATGGGTATAAATATTAAATATCCGGTATTTTAATTTTCAGGATGATAAATGTTTGTATTTTTGGATAGGCAGAAAAAATAATGTCTCGGATTTAAATGTATGTGTTTGAATGTGCAAAATAATAAAGGACTGAAATTAAATGTTTCTGTTCATTTCGCAGGATTTGTTCTTGGGATTTTAAAATATGTTTATGAACTAAATAAATTTTTAAAAAATGACTAGAAAATTTGTCTAAAGTCTAATTTGGTTAGAATATTTTTTCCTTATAAATAAATAAAGTCAAATTTATACAATTATTATATGCATTGTATACAAACAAAAGTTTCAATGATAAATTTTCTACCTAATTTTTCTTCATCTTTTATCTTTACCTTATGGCTTTTATCATTGCGCATTAAACTTAAATTAAACACAATTTAAAATCAACCTACAAATTTCACTCTCTATTTTTAAATTTAATTACAAATTAAAAATATATAAGCCATCAAATATCACATGCTCATTTTTTTACTCTCCAAATAGAATAATATACATTAAATCATTGTATATGTTTTTCTTATTAAAAAATTAATTTAGATTATTAGATTCAATTTGAAGAATATTTAAATTAATTAAAATCGTTATACTAAAATTAATTTATACTAATCAAAAAGTAATTATTGAGTAGTTTCTCTCTAGTCTCTCCTATTCATATTTGAAAGAAAAAAATCTCCTCTCCAAGAAGAACTACAAATTTCCATGGTTCATGAGATATTTTCATCGAAGGATAATACTTACCTAGGTTTTAAAAAGTAAACATCCATGAAACAAACATGGTTTTTTGAATCCTTCCCAAAACCCATCTCAAAATTCATGAAACAAACATGGCCTAAAAACATATATTAAGATTTTGTGCATACACAACACACACATACATGTACACGGAGAGGAAGAAGAGAGTGAAGAAAAAAATATAAAAAAATTAAAAGTCTAACACATACATTTAAATCCGACTATCCAAGACATTATTATAAGCCTTTTTCCCATAAAAGGTAACAACAAGAAGTTTGAAAGAAGAAAGAAGAAAGAGAGATCCACATTTTAAAATAAAAACAATAGCAGAAAGTTTCAAGGACCGGCAGTTGGGCATTTACATACCTCTATGGCAATTGCCAACACCTCATCTTTAAACTTCAATATCCTCAGCCACAGTTCTTCAAGCCATCTCTCAACTTTACCCCGCCGATGCAACTGAGGAATTTAAAAAGTTACGATCTAATTTGTGATGTTACAAATTAAGTTATACACACACACACACACATACATATATATCTTCATACTAATGACATTGATAAGAGGCAAGAATAATTATACATAAATATAACGGTTGATTGACCTTCTCAAACCATGTCAGCAGGCAATGGAAGATAAATTAAACATAATTCAGAAGAAAAACAAATCAAGCATTAAAAGTTCAGTAATCCCAATAGTTCAAAAATTTCTTCAACTTTAAGCAAAAGGAGAAACCTGCAAGGTCATCTCTCTTAAAGCACCACAAAATAATTTTTGCCCACTAGTAATTGATTGTCCTGCTACAATAGAGTCTTCATCCTTTAAAGATGCCAATAAAACTGACATTAACAGAGGAGAATGTTCCATGGCTCTCAATCCAATGTCTTCAATCACCCTGAGGATTTTGTGTAAAGTGAAAGCAGTTAAGGTATAAATAAATGGAAGAAAATATTTCCAGCAGCTAACGTGCTTGAGAATAGAAGTAGAAGAATTTAAGTTATAAAAGAAGCCCAAGTGGACAAGATATGTGGTTGCTCTGAAATGCAAACATGATTGTCCAAGTAAAATGAACTTGATTTAACCGGGTGTATTAATTGATCAAGGACTTTGTTTTTATGTATATATACAAATAAGAAACTATGTTTTCATCAAGAAAAAAGGAAAAACAAGAAAATTGGCCTTCAAAAGGACACCGTAGCAAAAGAAACCTCAAAGCTAGCTATACAAAAGGGGGGTTCCAATCCAAAATAATAAGACTTAGAAACAGAGGCATAAAGAGAGGCATTAAGTTAAAATTGACCAATCCTCATTCCAAGAACACTCCAAATCCCCAAAAGTCTTTTGTACCTCTCCAGCCAAAGAGACAAATATTGATCTCAGACAGAAGTAAGGCAATATACAGCTAACAAATTCACATATGCTAAAAGTCAACAATTTAGATGAGCTAACGTTGACTGCACATCGAGAAGAAATAAAAATGAATCCACAATAAACAAACCGACTATCCCATTAAGAATATATTGAAATTACTACATTTATCCTAACCTGTGTGTTTTTTTAATATGAAACAATTTCCCTTTCTCGAATAGGTAATTACACGAGAGGACAATAAATCTCCCAATCAACAATAACTGATGGAGACACAAAAATCCAAGTACTGCAAATAAGTTTGAGTACAAATTTTGAAATTCTTCCAGGTTCACACACATGCCCCTCCTTGAAAGGAGCTCGATAAACGAACCAGCAGAACGAGGACAAAGTCTCCTTAGAGCACAGCATTTAAATTCAAATTGTTCCGGCAACAAAATACAAAATTTCTATATTAAAATTTATTCTAACCAATCAACTTTTGTCTTTCATTATTACAATTGAACCTGTACCATAATGTGAGATACTAATTTCAAACACCTCCAATATTACCTCCTCTCCAATTTAAATTAATATCCACAGGCTGGGACCAATTCTCATAATCAAAGACATGCAAAAAAGTGGAATGCTGATAATATATTGACAACGAAAATTCATCCGTAACCTTAGGTTTGAGTTATTTGAAGTCCAGTGACCATAGCTTGATATCGTTAATCCAAATTTGATGCCGTAAATAAATACACTACCTACCAAGTAATATGGACGAGCACAATATGTAATAGACAAAATTACAGTTTAAAGTTAACTGATATTTTTGCAGATACTGCAGTATATCCAATACAAAAGTGCATTTTCCCTTGTAGTGGAAAATAGTTTTCACCAAACTTATCGTCTCGCTTCACTATTTATTAACGTTGAACTAGGACAAGGGGAAATGTTATAATAAGCATAAATAATACAAAATACATACAACAGAATGAAAATTTAGGGTTTCGAACTCACTCAATTAACAATTTACGTAGTAAGCTCTCAGGGGAAGACTGAAGCTCGACCAAGTAGGAGTAGAGCTCTGCTGCGAAAGATGACTCGATGGCTAGTATGATATCCTTCACCTGCTTCAAAGATGAAATCTTCACCGTTAAATCGCCGTGGTTGTTAGCGGCGGCGAGGAGAGACAGTGCTCTTTCTCTAAAAACTCCTGCCATAGTAGACCTAGAAGGAAAAACTAGCTATGAAACAAAAATGGTGAGAGGTTAAATGGGGAGGTGTGGAGGCTTTGAAGGAACAGGGAAAATTATTCCGGGAAAGAACAGGAAACCGACGGAGAATCAACCGGAGCGATATGGTTGTGAGAGAAATTAAGCAAGCAGATGAGACGACGGCCTGGCGCGAAGGGCAGGCATATGTATATCACGTGGCTATGGCAATGCGAAATCGAACGTAGGCCCCTTTTCACATTTTTATATCAGATTAATTTTTAATCAATTCTAGGGTTTCTTTCCTATTTTTACAAAAAAAAAAAAAAAAAAAAAAAAAAAAAAAAAAAAAAAAAAAAAAAAAAAAAAAAAAAAAA
>NW_019272019.1:4280999-4297628 GCF_002738345.1 Cucurbita maxima
AAAAAAAAAAAAAAAAAAAAAAAAAAAAAAAAAAAAAAAAAAAAAAAAAAAAAACTAAATTAATAAAAATCTCTTCCAATTTAAATTTTTTAAAAACTTTCAAAAATAATTTTAAACTTTTTAAAAAATTAAAAAAACATCTTAACTTTTTTAAAAAATATTCTTAAATTTAAAAAATAATAATCAACTTTCAAAAACAATATTAAAAATAAAAATAATATAATAGATGTTAATAGACGATTTTCGTTAATTAATATTATTTTTTAAAGTTTTTTTTAGTTGGAATGATATTAATCCAACTTTTTAAAATTAAAAAATATTTTTAAAATAGTGTTGAAAATTGGAACATTAAAATATTTTTTTAAAACCAAGGGGAAGGGATATTTTTCATATTTTATTATTCTGTTTTATAAATAAAACACATTATTTTATCATCATATATTAAAAAGAAAAAGGAGAAACAAAAAGACTTGTAAGATGTAATTCCGAAAATGCCCTCTCTATCAACTTCCAAGAGGCACAAGGTACCATTCCACCTTGGGAATCAGAACAACCAATCGACGGCCACGAGCCATAAAAGGGAGTTGCAGGAACCGACGTGTAAGATGAAAGTGTCGGTTGATTTAGGGATACACTCTCCATTGTGTATAGTCGTGTTCGTCTAACACGACGCAAGTCGGAATCTCGGTTAGCGTTAGCAGAGAAGAAGTATGGAGGGTTGGGATCCGAATACCAAACCCAAATCCCTCTGCTAACGACGAAAGCCGGGCCCAGAGATGGTGCGCCATGGACGCAGAGGCTGAAGGAGTACAAGGCATTGATCGCGTACACTCAGATGAACAAGTCCAATGACAACGACTGGTTCAGGATATCGGCTGCGAATCCAGAGGGAACACGATGGATCGGAAAGTGCTGGTACATCCACAACCTTCTCAAGTACGAATTCGATATTCCTGTCACGTATCCGTCCACCGCGCCAGAGCTCGAGCTCCCGGAGCTCGATGGAAAAACACAGAAGGTTTGAGTTCGATCGAATTCGATTGTTTTGAAGAATTTACGTTATTCGTAGTTCAAATTTGGAACTCATTTTGGCTGGATGCTGTGAATTATTTCAGATGTATAGAGGCGGAAAGATCTGCTTAACCATTCATTTCAAACCTCTCTGGGCGAAAAACTGGTAATTTCGCTTATCTTTCTTTAAATGATGGTCTGCTCAGAACTGCTCACTTTCAGGAAAGGCCTACTATATAAGTTTTACTTTGTGTTAGTTTGCAATTAGAAGTTTAAACAGTTTCAGCTTTAGGCACAATGCATGCTTCCTTTGATCCGTGTCTTAACAGGGTCTCTTCTTCCAAATTGTTAACAGTGAACGTCATATTTTGAATGGGACCCATAGGTTCTGATTCCCCAGTTATTCTACTTTGGAACCAGTTTTGTTCGCAATGGAATTTTGTTTGAAATGATTAGCATGAAATTTTCCATCTTTGCTTTGGACTTCCCTATAGGCCCCATACTCCATGGAGATGGAGATGGAGATGTATTTCTAACTTATAAACTCATGATTAACTCCTTAATTACTCAATTAGTCAATGTGGGACTCCTATTCCAACAATCTTCAACAATCTTCAACAATCCTCCCCTTGAACAAAGTATACCATAGAGCTTCCCTTGAGGCCTATGGAGCCCTCGAACAGCCTCCTCTTAATTGAGGTTCGACTCCTCTCTGGAGCCCTCGAACAACCTCCTCTTAATTGTGTACTTTGTTCGACACTTGAGTCACTTTTGACTACAATTTCGGGATCCCAACTTCTTTGTTCGACATTTGAGAATTCTGTTAACATGGCTAAGTTAAGGGCATGGCTCTGATACCATGTTAGGAATCACAACTCTCCACAATGGTATGATATTGTCCACTTTGAGCATAAGCTCTCATGGCTTTACTTTGGGCTTCCCCAAAAGACCTTACACCAATAGAGACGTATTCCTTACTTATAAACCCATGATCAACTCTTTAGTCAGGGGCTCCTTTTCTAACAATACTCAACAAACTTTATCTTTCATGAATCATGTGGTCGTTTTTAGTTAAACCAATATGTTGAGGATTCAAAACCTTCAAAGTATTACCGTTTTGGGGCTGTTGTTGAGCATTGCACTTTGTTTTCCAGCTTGTCATTGACATGATCTAGGCCTACTGGGTAAAGAAACGGCCATCCTGATTTGGGATTTATTTTGCAGTCCTAGGTTTGGAATAGCTCACGCTCTTTGTTTGGGACTTAGCACCATGGCTTGCTGCTGATGTTCCAGTTCTAGTCGATTCTGGTATGATCAAGCACAAAGATAACACATCGACCAGTGAATCTTAGCAGGTATATAAACTTGTCATGGCCATAAAACTGAAACTTTTGACCTCGTACATTTCTAGACAATTGGAAAATGAACATTTCAGCTCCCCAATGTTGTAATTTAGAGGTTGTCTTTCGACTTCCCAGCCCACAAAGCAACTGCATACACATAGCTATAATATTTACTAGGATTCAGTTCATAAATGTTGCTACATCAGCTAATCACCTTCTGTTTGCCATTAATCTCTCTGGGTTTTCGAGTCGTAGTGTAGTTTGCCTCCAAAAGGGATCCTGAGTGGATCGTGTCGATAATCCTCCTCGTGTAGCCTAACTTGATCCAGTTACAACTTCCATCATTGCAGAAGAATGGAGAAAGAAAAAAGGCCTGTTTTAGGACACCACCAAAATGAGTTCAGCTAGCGTAGCTGCATACTTGGACGGGTGCAACCATGATGAATGCTGCTCCAAAACAGGCTGAGAATGTTGCCTGTGGCTCGTTTACACCATCCTCGGTCCCAGCCACCTGATTTTGCAACAAGATTTAAGCTCAAAATGGCATAGCTAAGGCCTCATTTGACGATCCTTTAATTTCAGTTTTTTTTTTTTTTTTTTAGAATTTTGCTATGAACTCAAATTGTTCCTCAGGAATGGTGAGAAAACAACGTAGTTTTTTAAAATTAAACGGTTATGAAACCGTCCCAAGAGAGTAAGACGGGAGGCTATTAGTCCCAAACTCGATAGCATTCCAAATATCGAACTCCTTTTCCCTCAAGTCGATTCAATTAAGTCATAATAACCCCCCATACCAGAAGAAAAGGGGCCACATCTCCATCTTGAAAAGACAGAATATGGCGCTTTGGCATTAGATAATGCATTAAACTAAGAGGTCTTTCTTCATTTCCCCAACATATTGAGTACCAAGAATGACCATGTCCTTCCTATCAAGATTCATATCTGTACTGGTGGAAGAAGCCATAGTATGCATTTGGGAATTATGACTGACAAACCTAATGAGTGTTTTGTTGATGATTGCATACATGTCGTGCACGACACAAGGAATGATAGTCTCGGGCCCAAGACTTCGATTCCTTGAACATAGCTCAATAGTTAAAAGAATAGTTAAGCAAGCACCACAAGTTTCTCTATATCTCAAAACTGGAAATCTCCATCCAGCGTTACATTAAGCAACATATCATGGTTAAATACATGTTGTCATGTATCGTCGTTAGTCTCACGATTTTAAAACGCGTCTGTTAGGGAAAGGTTTTCACACTCTTATAAGAAATGTTTCATTATTCTCTCAAATTGATATGGGACCTCACAATCCACCCTCCTCTTGGGCAACGTCCTTGTTAGCACATCGCTTGGTTTCTGTCTAATATACCATTTATATCAGCCCAAGCTTACACCTAGTAGATATTGTCTTCTTTGGCTTTTCTTTCGAGTTCTTCAAGATTTTAAAACTCGTTTATTAGAGAGAGAGATCTACACCCTTGTAAGAAATATTTCATTCTCTCGATTGACGATGTAGGATCTCCCATTAAATTTACAAATTTAGTGGAATTGATCATTTTTTTAAGAGAATTCTCAAGAAGAAATGTGAATTGACTGGAAGACTAATTCTTTGCGTGCAGTATAATGAAAGGAGAAGCTAAGATGAAGAGATTGTGGGGACAAGATGATTTTGAAGACAACCTGCTGACGAACCGGTTCGAAAGCATGCGCATAAAACGGCACGTGCGTAGTACACGTACAACCCAGCAACATCAGACCACGCGTGCGACAGTATTATCCGTGTTCCGATGTTTCTCTTTCCCATTTCCACTTCGCTCTCTTGCATCGTTCCCGCGCAACTCCACTTATGGGCCGCATTCAAAATGGGCCTTCTTTTTCTCTCTACCTACCACGGCCCATTCGTTCCAACTTTCTATTCTTTTTTTAAAAAATATTTATTAAACACTTTTTAAGATTTTAAAATATATATATTAAATACATTATATAATAACATATATTATTAAAAAAATTATACAAAAATTAATTTTTATTTGTCGAACAAAACTTTCTGAAAAAAATGAAAGATTTTAATGTTGGAATTTTAAAAATAATAATAATAATAATAATAATAAATTATAATTTTTTTTTTATTTAATTGTTCGCCACGAATACGCCACTAAAATGAGTGGATTCAATCAATAAATTAATAAAGAAAATTCCAAAAACAGAATTTCTCCATGTCATATTAGGAATTAATTAAGAGAAATATTTGAACATTGCTACAAATTCCAAAGGAATAATGGAATATTCAAATCCATATGAACAAAAACGACATTAATTCGAAGGGAGAGCTCCAGAAATACTCTGAGAAGGTTTCTGTATTACAATTTCTACCAACGGCGCCGCCCCACACGGCGGACATGCCATTGCTATAAACCTCGGAACCTCGTCGCCGGGCATCAACACCGTCAGGCTTTCCGGCCGATTCTCCTTCCATATCTTTTGTTTAGAAAAAAAAAAAAAAAGATATAAAGGAAACGTCAAAAATTAATAATAAGATTTATTCGATATTTAAATTCTTAGTTTAAAAAAAAAAAAATAAATAAATTCTTCAAAACACGGCCTAGGTTCCGGCGGTACAAAACGCACCGTATGGACTAGCTAAAGAAGAAGTAGAAGGAACAAAACGCACCGTATGGATTGGGGAGAATTTATCAGGCGGCGAGAAGGCGGGGGTTTCCGGCGGAATAGAAGGATGAAGGTGGTCGGAGTGATCGGGACAGCCGAGAATTGATCGGAGCTTTTCCCAGTGAAGACAACAAGAAAAGAAACAACACATGCAGAACAAAAATGTCAACAAAAGAACCAAACCAACCGGAAAGCTCAGAGAGGCGGAATCCTGTGCTTCGCGGTCATCATACTCCATTTTTTGTATCCCTCGATCTTCCTCTGATCAAATTCTGCAGATTTGTTGATGACAATTCAATTTATGCACAAAAATATTTTATTTTAATTTATTTATTTAATCGGCATGGGTAATGGGTTATGGGTATTAATTGAAAATGACCCGCTTCCCTTTACATAACCAAAAAAAAATCTCAATTTACGTACAGTACGGACTCAAGTGGGCTCTTTTGTAACATAATTAAAATTTTATAAAATAAAACTTTATTTATTTTTAATATATATATATATATATATATAAATTGCGATGGTAGGAAGGTTTTTAATCTAAATTAAATGAAATGAAATTAATGTAAAATCAATACTTTAATGGAATTAATTATATAAAAGGGGATCACATCAAATTTCTATATTTAATCAAAACATTATCATAATTTCACATCCATCAACGAAGAGGATAACAATAAGGCATTGTTTTAAAAAGAGAGCCCCTTTAATTCTTGTCACCACCTTTGGTGCAACTTAGTTTAATTATGATAATGTTTAAATATTTTGTTTTTAATTTAAATTAATTAGTAGTCTTTTGAAACACAAATACTATTCTATCACTTTAATGATGTGCTTTTAATTTGTCGCCTAATTACAGGTTCCAATTCCTTCAAATTTCACCCACTCCCAATCATTACATATTTCTTTCTTAATAATTAAATAAATAAAGCATAAATTTTATCATTACTTTATAATATTTTATTGTTATTCGCAACCATTCCATTTATTAGCTTAGATTTATAATTTACAAGCATGAGTGAAAAATAATATAGATAAAAAGTCAAAAAAAAATATATATATTTTTAGCTATGTACATTAATAAATAACAAAATATTAAGTTTTTTCTGTTCAGAGATGTCTACTCGATAGGACAGAGAGACCTTCCTCAGTCTCCTACTCTTATTTTAATTTACATTATCGCAAAAATTTTCATTTATTTTTATTGAGAAACAAGATAATAAAATTTTTTAAAAAAAAAATCTCCATATTTTTATATATGTATTTTAAAAAGTATATTAATATTAAATATTTGTAATATATTTTTTATTTTTTAAATAATTTTTTAATAAAAAAGTGCAAAATATCTTAATAGGAAATAATATAGTGCATAATTTCTAAAATCCAAATTGTTATTTTGTAGAGTATTTATATATATAAATAAATAAAGTGAGCCGTACATGTAATAGGACATGACAAATGATATAATCTTTTCTTCTCGATGTCATTTAGATATCAAAGCTCCTTACTTTATCCCGAAATTAAGTAGAGATTCTACATCCGATTTAGGGTGAGTTTATTGAGGATTACTGGGAGTGAATCACACCTTGGTTAATTTAGTGGAAGATCGTGGGTTTATAAAGTCATAAGAGCTCACGTTCAAAGTGGGCAACATCATATTATTGTAGAGAGTCCGGATTCTTAACCGGGTCTACCCATGGTTCTAGCTCAAAATATAATTGGTAGCTAAAAATAAAAAAGCAAAAGTTTATAAAGTTACTGGGGAATGCATATATGTTTAATCACTATGGGAAGTAATGGCAACCTCGTGGATTTCCGTAGCAGAAATTAGGTTATGGTCTTTTTCACATGAATTCTTTCCACTAGAGAGTACAAGATAGAGATAAAGGACAACACATTATCCTTTATTTGTTTATTTCCTAAGATATTATTTATATACACAATATGTTATTAAAATAAAACCTTATATTAAAATTAAAAGAGCGTAGGGTCCATATTATAAGATATGGTTTTAAAGTTTAATTGGGTAACAGATGGTGGAATTTGAAAGCAGAAAGTGAAAGCCTATCAAAATGGGGTTTCGCATCATGCTTGCCTTGCAGGACTGTCTGATGACGTGTCCCCTGTCGGATGAGACACGCCACCATCATCACATTGCCGCAACCTTTGGAAGATGGTCGTTGCCTGTACTTAATTCACTAATTAGAAGCTTTTTATCAATTAATGCGTTTTATTAGGGTTTAATTACAAAGTTGAATATATTTGGGCCTTGATATTATAATGGGCCGAAGCAGAACTGAGAATTCGGCCCGATTCTGCCTCGAAGCCCAGGCCCATTTAATTGCTAATATACAGAACTTTTTTAATACAAATTATTAACAAATTTATTCCAATGATTCAAGTTCTGAAAAAAAAAAAAGGACAGACTACAGCTGGCTTTTGAAAAGCATGCCTAAAAGCTGATCAATGAATCTTTGTGATTCCGTGTACGAATCACAGCCGTACATCAATCTTCTGTTTAATAAAATAAGCACCGAACAGTACAATTGAAATAAATAAATAATTTTTTAAAAAAAAACCTAACTTTTTATTTGTCATATTCCATAACAAAACAATTTATTTAGTGATTAATGACATAAATTGAATACACATTTATTATTAAAAAAAAAATATATGTAACAAACGAACCGATAGTGTCTACTTTGGCTCGTTACTTATCCCGTCAGTCTCATGATTTAAAAAGGTGTTTGCTCGAGGTTTTTGACACACTCATAAGAAATGTTTCATTCATCTCTTGATTACAAATGGTATTAGAGCTTAGGTTACAAGTGGTATAAAAGGTGTACTAGCATCAAATACGCTAGCCCCTAAGAGGGTAGATTGTGAGATTTCACGTCAACAGGAGAGGGGAGTTAAGCTTTCCTTGTAAGCATAAAGAAACCTCTTCCTAGTAGATACGTTTTAAAACTGTGAGACTGACGACGATAAATAAGGAGCCAAAGTATGCAATATCTGCTAGCGATAGGCATGGGCTGTTACACCAAATCTAATTAGATTTGTTCTACGGGCATCTTCCTCCATACCCAGCGGTTTGAAATAACGCTTGCTTTACTTCTTCCGTGCTCATACGACTTCTTTGCTCCTCTCCCTATTTCATCACAAGCCAATACAATCCCTTGAGAGAAGAAGCATAAAATAAAATAAAATAAATTGATATGAACATGCCTCAGAACAAGAAGCTTGGATTGCGAAGTCATTGAAGCAGCTAACGACACAGTGCTGAATATCAAGCCCCAACGCTTCGAGAGTTTGGACAGTGGACAGCAACAGGCCTGGCTTGGCCGCACAGCAAATCTCTATCCCAGTCTCCCCCTCTCTCCTCTCCACATTGAACTGCAAAATTTCAAAACCCTAATTAAAAACCTAAACCGCAATTAATAATTACCATTAACCTAATTAATCGCGCATTACCTTCGCCGAATTTCTCACCGAATATTCATTCCTTTTTAAATCTCTCAAAATCCCCAACTTATTCGGATCATTCCCCGCTTCAATTTCCGTCTGCAAATTCTTGATTTTCTCCACCAGTTCCTTCACGTACTCAATCGCATCCGCAAGAATCGCGGTTCGATCCATCTAAATTACAATTTTAATTTAATTTTTAAGTAATTATCGACATTAAAATAATAATAATAATAATAAACAAAACCTTGCTGATTTTGGGGACAATGGATCGGAGCATGGAGAGGCGATCATTGAGGCGCTTCCTCCGCCGTCTCTCCGCCATGAGATTCTTCGACGGCTGCCCCTGAAGTTTCTTCCGATTGGAATTCACGATTTTTTGCCCAAAATCGCCGGCGTTGGGAACGATTTCTTCAGGAGATTGAACAGCTTCCACTTTACAATTGGCCTGAACTTCAAGATTATGAATTTCATCCTCCAGAATTCCAAGCTCCTCCTCTTCCATATTCATAATCGGATATTCCCCATTGTAAACCTCAAAACTCATCGAATCGCCGGTACTCGCCGCCGCCGCCGCCGTGAACTGATCGGCGGGAAAAGAATACTGACCTTGGCCATTAAGAAGGTAACTAAGGTTGAGTTCATCCATTGCCATAGAATCAGAGCAATCAAAATTCCAGCCATTAATGTCTGTGGGCATTGCAAATTCCCAATTGATCTCTCTTTTCAAAGCTAAGAGTTCTTCAAACAAGTAGTGTTCATTGAGCTCCATTTTTGTGTCTCTTCACTCACTCGATAAAGCTTGGGAGAATATATAGAGGCAAATCAATGATCTTGACCAAATACTTGGTGGCAGAAGACCGTGTCAGAATTTGTATGGCCACAAAACGGGAGAGTAAGAAATGATGATAAATGAACAGTGATGAAGATGGGGCCGGGTGGGGGTGGCCCGTGGGGGCCTCATGGCTCATACCATCCACATCCAGATGCCTCCAAATGTTTCTTTACTGCCACTCCCCATTTTTTCAAATATTCAAATACAGTTGGTGGGCCGTTTTTTTTGTTCCTTCCTACACTTTTCTTACTACTTATGTCCTTATCACACCCTTCCTTTAATTATATCAAAGCTTATATAAGGGTTTTTTTTTTTTTTTTTTTTTACAAATTATTATTATTGTTATTATCGAGTCGAATGTTTAATATATATAAAAATAGTGTGTTAATTGGGAGACATGAGAGTCGGTATAAGATGAATTATGGAAAAGTTATAACAACTCATGTTCACCATTCTCACATAATGTCTTTTCTCCAACCTAATACTAATAGATATTGTCCACTTTGGTCTACCGTTTTAAAATACATTTTCAAAGTTACATCTGGATACTATCTTGTTTGGGTTTTTCTTTTTGAACTTCCCATCAAGCTATTTGGGCTTTCCCTTACTATGCCTATAAGGAATGTTTCGCTTCTCTCTCCAACCGAAGTGGGATTTCACACGGGTTGTGAGTAGAAATGTCTACGGAGCAGAGTAGGGATGGATAAATCTCCCCACCTCCACGAATTGTATTTATTTTCAATTATAACTTCTAGTAAATATCTAAAAGTTATAATAAATCGATAATATTTTATAAATAAAAAATATATATTAAAGATTTTGAATATAGATATTAGAAAAAAAAGTATTGAATTATCTTAAGTTATACCCGTCATTTGCTTAGGTAATTATTTTTTAAAAAATAATTTTGGGCTATTTTAACTTTCTATTATCCTAACTAGTTTTAGATAATAATTAATAGTAGAAATGAGACTAAATTAAAATTAAAAAGTGGTTAGGTGTTTTTTTTAGCTAATTAATTAATCGGGGTTTCACATTAAGCCAATATTAGTATTTTGGTTAATTGAATGGGAAATTAAAAGTTAAAATTTATAAGAAAAAAAAGTGGGGCCATAATATCTACCAATACTCCTTAAACTTTTAGCAAAAACCTAAATTAATCATAACGCGTTTCAAATTTTAATTACTCATGGCTGCAAGCTGGTTATCGTCTCGTGAATTAAATGGATGGCATCCACGTTTTTTTTAAATAAAATATTCCCACCATAATATTTCCTATTTTAATTAATGTCCTAATTATAAATATTATTAACCTTTAATATATATTTTATAATGAGTTAAAATACCCTAAAAAGGGCTACCCTGTTAATGCCACGTGTCAAATTTAAAGCCTTCGGGGCTCTAATTTTCAAAGTTCACAGATAAAATTAATGATTTCAAGGCAGTAATAAAAGCATGCCAAATTCAATTTTTTAAATTCCAATTAATAAATAATAAATTTTAATTTCTAATTCTGGTAAAAAAAAAAATAATAATTAAAATTGAAGGGTTTGGGAAACGCGTGCATGAACATTGGGGTTCCCGGTTCGGTTCAACGGCGAGCAATTAAAAAAATGACGGTCTGACTAAACCCATTAATTAAACCATAGGCCTCACACCTCGACCAATACACTTGAGATCCAGCCAAAATTCTTCGATCTAATTCCCTATTTATTTTATTCCTTCAACGTTTTATTTAATCAATATCTTAGTTAAGTTCATTTTGTCAAATTCATAATGATAATAATAATAATAATAATAATAATAATATACACTGCATTGAAACTTGAACCTAACACGCATTGAGATATATCTTATAATCTATAATGAAAAATCTTTCTTCAAATTATTTAATATAAATTTGTTTCATATAGTTTCATATACTAATATATACACATATAACATGCCCACCCTTTCAAGACATAATGCATTATCTAACGACACATATTTAATATTTTTTTTAATAAATTTGAATGATTATTGGAATATTATTCTCAATAATATTGGTCGAATATCATTAAACTATTTAAAATATTTTTACGTTTAAAAATATTATTTTATTAAATAAATTGCATGAATTATTGTAAATAAATAATATTTTTATTAATAATAAGAACTACATGAATATATCTAAATAAATAAATATATTAATAATTTAGTTTTGTGCTATATTTATATATATATATATATACCATAAACAAGTTAGTAAAATATTTTTTTTCCTTATGGTTTATTATGATATTTAATATTTTTAATAAAGGTTTTTAGAAAAATGTAATTTATGATTAAAATGAATATTTAAAAAATGTATAATAAATATGATTTTTTTTTTTTTTTTTCAGTAAAGAATGAAATATGAAATTGGCGGACGTGGGAAGGAAAGTAAAATAGGAAAGGACGGAAGTGGAAGGGAAGCAGAGGAGAGAGAGAGGAGAGGGAGGGACACGTCACGGACGGCGGTGGGAGAGCAAAACCGTGGTTGTTTGATTTTCCAACCACCCGACACAGAGCTGTTTAATTCTCTCGTCTGTCCCACGGGAAAAACAGCTACTTGAGCACACAATATCGAAACAAGAGGTTTCTGGTAATTCCGCCCAACTTCCCAAACCGCCATTTTCTCTCTCTATCTCTACATTTTCGTCTGTTAGCGCCTTTGTCTCTTTCCCTCCATCCTCGACTTCCGCCACTAACCTCCAACCTCAGCGCTACAGTACCCAACCAACCCTCACTCCTTTTATTTCTTTTTTTTTTTTAATAAATTTTTATAGGTTAGTTCTGGGATGTTGCCCGTGAATAAATTGAATAATGGTCCTCCTCCTCCCTGTCACGTGCTTTTTTAATTTTTTGTTTACAAAAAAAAAAAAGCTTAGCTTAGCTCTGTCTCTTCCATGGACTTCACAGTCACAGACTCAATAAGGATTTCATGAATTATTCGTCTTCTCTTTTTACCATGTGGAAAACACATCCATCCGTCACTAACATAATTACTTCCTTTTATTAATATTAATTTTCTCTTATAAGGATTTTTAAATATTTTTTTTCGTTATATTCTTAACACATCCATAGTCCTGTTTTTCCAGTACCCTTCTTGCGAGTGTTCGGTATTTTAGTCACATTTTCATGTTGGGTTAGTTACCTTTTTACGAGTTATTTTTCAAAAATGGATTTGTGAGTGAGACGTGTTTTCTCGCTCATTTTATGCCAAAGCGCTCTCTAGCCCATGTAGGCACCTATATCAATTGTAGAAGAGAATTTTAAATATAACAATATCGGCGGGAGATTAGGTTCGGTTAGGTGGTAACAAATTATATAAATACTTATTTTATAAATATATATATATAATTTTTTACTATGAAATTAATAAAATTTCCATTTGATTAAGAAAAAGAAACCTGCGGCAGTATATACGATTACGTACCAACACAACAATAATATCAGATACTATAATTAGGTTTGTTTGGCGACTGGCGTAAGGTAGACTCAGTTTTAAAGATAACTCAAGTTTGTCTCGTACCAGTTTGTTTGGATTCTGGCATAAGCAATTCAGCAAAACTAAGTCAATTTTGTCTTATTCCAATTTCCAACAACTAAATCTGGTCTTCAAATTTGTATGCCAGCTAACCCACAACAACGGGTCAATTCATCCAAAGTCAATTTATTTATATACTATTGCTTACTAATTTAAATTCTATTAAAAAAAATGTCAGAACCCCAATAAATCATTTATTTAATTAAGAACTATAATACATTTTAAATCCATACAAATTGTCTACAAAATCATATATATATATATATATATATATATATATATATATATATATATATATATATATATATATATATATATATAATGTTTGGTAACAAATTATCTATCTTTAATACATAAATAATTTATTTATGTTTTTACTTTATTTAAATCATTAATAAAATTATGTTTATCGACAATATTTTATTATTATTATATGATATTGTAATTTAGTCTTCAAAAACCAATAAAATTGTGGACTAATTAATAACAATTTAATTTAGGGACGATTTGTCCAAAAACTTATGGAAATGTCTCGTGTGATCCAAATAATAATATGAGATATGAGCTTTCAACTCGCTCTAATATTTTAATGAGAGATTTTTTTTTAATTAACTTGTTGAAACAAAGTTCAACTTGATCTAAAATACCATAATAGGATATCAATTTAGATACGGAGATTTTTGAGTGGATAGCATATACAACTTTCTTTTAATTTTTGCGTGTTATTTATTATTATTATTATTATTTAATTAATTAAAGGCTAAAATAATAATTAAATATTAGCAAAAAGGATTTAATTTAAAAGCAAAAATAAATTATAATAATAAAATGTGAAATTAGATCATTCTGATTAAAAAAAATGTAAAATGAAAAATAATGGATGTTTATTCAACGGAATTTAAAATTATATAAAATAAAAAACACAAATGCGAAGTACCTCGTATTTTTCAATATATAATCCATTTTCCAAAAATGTCCTCGAAAAAAAGATGTCGGCCCAATAACTCCTAAACCGAAAATAGTGGCCCATTTATTTGGACACTTCCGAAGCTTAAATAGCCCATATGTTTAATGGGCCTATTTAGAGAAAAGCCCAAAATCTCAAATGGCCGAACAGGTGTCAACACGACAGCGATTCACTGTCGTTCCCTCTAATGTTCGAATTTTCGCTCGCAAACCTTGAGAGGGAGGACGAAAATCGCTTCCGAACAGCAATCGACGGAGAGGCGTGAGCCAGTGGTCATCCACTACCAACAAACTACTCCGGCAAGTTTGGTAAAGACGATTGGCTCGTGGCGCTCGGTGTAACGTTGACCAATGGTTCAATGTCCGCCTTGTCTCATGGGCCGATCAGAGCAGCAGCAGCCAAGGCCATGGCGTCCGTTTGTTAAATTCCAAAACTCTGAGAAATTTATGCAAATTCAAATGCTATATTTAGAACTTTTCGCGTTTCGGTTTCATTGGAAGGGCTCAATCCGCGCGCTCTTGTCCGCGTGCGACCTTTAAGGACTCTGTTTCGGTTGCCTTTGTAACAGCGACGAACATTATTATATTTCCTCATTGTTAATTCTGTTTCTCGTTTTTTTTAGAATTGTGTCGAAGATATTTGCTACCGCTACACGGCTCTCTTCGCCTTCTCCTCCTCCTCTGAGAGCCTCGTCGCGTCCTTCTTCTTCCTCTGTTATTTGCACTTTTCCCGCTTTTCTGGTAGATCAACCCACTTTCACTCCATGGCGTATCTTCATCGATTATTTCGGTTGTTTTTTTTTGATCGGATGTACTAGTTTTTATATGATGGGGTTTGATTTATCGAGAGAAACGTGTTTGATGGTTCTGGAAATGGATCATTGCGATTGTGTTAAGAATTTATTCCTTACTGTCATCGTTCTGGATGATCATGATTTTTTTGTTTTGGCGAACGAGGCCTTGAATGAACAGTATTTTGCTTTGCTTAATTGGCTTGTCTTATTAGCTTCTTCTATTGTTTTTCGTTTTCAACCATGGCGATCCCTTTGTTTTTTTGTTTTTTTGTTTTTTTTTTTTTTTTTTTCAAAGGCTGCCTTGTTTTCACTTGCTTGATCGCAATTATTCTGATCTCCAGATATGGACGCTTCAGCGGGTCGAAGTTTGTTTCCTTCTCACCGTACTAAAACTATTCATCTGGTATGTAACAAAATATTTTCTCTTCTGGCACTCATCATTCGGTCTGCATTTAAGTTCAATGGTTATTGTTATTATTTTTCATTAGTTTCAATCTACTGTTTGTATATGCAAGAATTCGAGCCTGATTAAAATTAAATTTACAGGTGAGGCATACCCAGGGATTTCATAATGTGGCAGGGGACATGAACGAATATCCATCTCTTGATTACTTTGATGCTCAAGTTACCTCTTTAGGATGGAAACAGGTAAGCTCTTAGTCTGTTATCACGATTGCCCAGCATTCTAAAATGTTACATATTGGCTAATTTCATTGTTTATCATCTTGAATAAAAATGAAACTACAAATTGTTTTCTGAAGTCCAACGAACTGACGAATAATGAGTTTTTTTCCCCTGGGAATTGAAGCAGGTTTGCAGTCTGCGGAAATATGTACAATCATGTGGTCTTTCTAAGAGAATTGAGTTGGTCATCACATCCCCCTTGTTCAGGTATCCCATCTTTAAAATGATTATGCGTTTTTCAGAAACTGGTTTAGAGATAAGTTATGGGGTAAGCTTTTTATTTGTTAACTTGAACCCTCAGAGGATGGTGCGGAAGCTCATGAGATATAGTTGATAATCATGTCCAAAATGTATGAGCCAAAGCATAACAAGCTTTTGCCAATCTGAAATAAGGCAAATCGGGATTGATACATTTTATGAGTTCGTTGGAAATTGATATATCAAAAGATTCCCGTCCTTTGAGTTCTTGTATTGAACGCATGATAATTTACTTAGAGATTTTCCATCGAACTATAAATCTATATTTACATAATGATAATTTAGGACTGCTTTTATTTATTTATTATTCTTACTTTTTATGTGTGTTTCCCGAGAGATTGTGTTAAAATATTTTTCCCCTCCTAAATTACCAGTAGTCAACTAACATGAATCTTTGGTAAATTTTAGAAATTTTTTCTTTATGCTTATTTCTCACTCTGGATGATTGAGCTATGTAGAAGGCATTTTCATCTTATAATTTCTCTCTCTCTCTATCCAAATGCTAAAATTTCAAGTTTTGGCTCATAATACTCATAGATCTGTCATGGCTGCACGTAGGACTATGCAAACAGCGGTTGGAGCATTTGGTGGTGAAGTTTGCCCGGATGGCATAAATGTTCCTCCATTAATGGTGGCGAATGCAGGAAATAGCAACTGCCCTGCAATTTCAAGTTTGAATTGCCCGCCATTTTTGGCAGTTGAGCTTTGTCGGGAACACTTGGTATATTTTACAAATTCAAATCCAACTTCTCAAAATTTTACATGCAAACATTAAATTTTAGTGGGGATTTAAACCTTTCCTTTGACAAGGAGTAACTCTGATTTTTGCCTCGTAGCTGATTCTCATATAATTATGCTCTTTGGATTTCTTTTGCATTTTTCTTGGCGTGTTTATTTTTCAGCTTTGAGAATACTGTACTCTTAGTTCTCATTTGATTGGATTGGAGCACCTTTTTGTTTTGGGTTGATTTCTTTTCTTTTTTTTTTTTTTTTTTTTTTTTTTTTTTTTTTTTTTTTTTTTTTTTTTTTTTTTTT
>NW_019272019.1:4297874-4306401 GCF_002738345.1 Cucurbita maxima
TTTTTTTTTTTTTTTTTTTTTTTTTTTTTTTGTTTTTTTGGATGCCCTCGTTTCTGAATCAATGAAAACTTGATGTTTTTTTCATAAAGAAAAAATTAATCAAATCATTATATCTTTTGTGCAGGGAGTTAATCCATGTGATAAGAGGCGAAGTATTGGGGGATGTCGGTCTCTTTTCCCTGCTATTGATTTTTCAATGGCAAGTTGCATTTGTTTTGTCCATGTTGCTGGATTATGTTGCTTTTCACTGTGACTATTTTTCATCTCTATTTTTAGAATTCAACTAATTTTTATTAAAGAAAACATTGCTTTACTTTTTCTAGATTGAACACGATGAAGACATCCTGTGGAATTCAGACATCAGAGAAACCAACGATGAAGTTGCAGATAGGGGACTTAAATTTCTTAAATGGTAAATGTCTACTTCACTTATCTCTATGTTCTTTTTGTTTCTAGTTTTCGTTGCCCATCAGATATCCGTGTCGTTAGCTCTGTTTGCAAATTATTCTCTTGGAGACAAAGATACTCGGGAATTAGGATAACCAATTAGGCCACTTGTTTTTGTTATGTGATTTTGTGCAATTCTTTTGGAACTATTCTCAACATGTTTGGGTCGTCCATTGCTCTCCCACAATGATCCGACCTGTTTTCTATCTCATGGTTGAGGGCCATTCTTTTAAAAGGGAGAATAGGCTTCTTTGGATGAACTACATAAAGCTTGTTTCTTAAGTGAATATAAAAAAAAAAAGCTTCTTTGGATGAACTCGATAAGGCTTTTATAGCTTCAAAGATTACACTTTTCTTAAGTGTTAAAGTATTGATATAATTTAACTTTCCGTGATCTATTAGCTTAAATTTTTAGGTTTTAGGTTTAATAGTAATTTAACATGGTATCAAAATAGTAGGATGGTTGTGTTGAACCCTATGACATTTTTCCAAAATATTGATTCCCATTTATTGGTCTTTACAAATTTTTAAGCCCACAAATAAGGGGAGCGTTAAAGCACTATAAATTTTACTCCAACAAAGCTCTTGATTCAATGGTGATTTAACATCAAGTAATGTTGACAGTGCAGATGTTGGTGATATTTCCCCATTCCAGTCAGTTTTGTGTACTTTTTCTTTGAATAAAATAAAAGATAGAAACATAATAACTGAATACGACTTCTTTATCGACTCTCTTGTTTTCCTTTTCTATTTTAGTGGTATGAATATTTCTTCAAATGCACACAATAATGTTGATTATAGGTCAGATAGACATGTTCTATTAGTCAAGAATATCACAATATCCTTTTTTTTTTTTTTCATTCTTCAAATTATGGTTTAAAAGTTCAATTTTATAGAAAGTGCACATTTCTGATGCACATTTCTATCCGTAAATAATGAGAAATAGAAATAGAATTGGGAAGATTATATTATTATTGATATTGATATCCTTTGAATAGGATAGAAGAAGTACAAATCAGGAAAATATAAAATAACTAAATACTGAGAATAAAATAAAATATACTCTAAATCAAATCATAAATAGAAGAATATTAATATTAAGATAAATATTTGAGATATGGAGTAGATTGATTCGTTACATTTCCTTAATGATGAGACTTCTGGTCGATGGTCTGTATGAACTTTGTGTTTCTAGCTTGAATCAATAAATTCGATATTCCTCCTGGCAGATATTAGGGATGTAACAGAGTAAAAATTTTGTTAGTTCCTTTGTCTGGGCACGGGGTATATCTTATCCCATTTGCTGGTTACTATATGAGTTTCCTGTTCTGTCCAGCGGGAAGCCATGAGAATTGGAATGACCATAACAGGTTCTCTTCTGCGGTCAAGAGGTTGACCATGTCATCGTAATCTTCAAATTTTGGATTCCTTTGTCATAAATAAACTAGTGCAATATCGTTTTCCAGTAGGGAAATTATTTGGATGTTAATGCTTTCCATTTTCCAACGTTGATGTGGCGCTTGTTGCAGCTTCCTATAGGTTCTTGCTGCTTGAATTTATTGTTGTTGTATATCATAATATGATAGCGTCTTCATTTCTTTATCCTTTTGTTTTCTACTCCCACCACCAGGCTTTGGACCCGGAAGGAGAAGGAGATTGCAATTGTCAGCCACTGTGGATTCTTATTTCATGTGTTGAGTGTGTTTGGGAACGACTGTCATCGTTCTATAGAGGATGAAATCTGCAAACAGTAAGCATTACTCTGATTAGGTCCAACATTGTTTATTGATGTTAAATGGGGATTTTAGAGGTGTATATTGGCACACCATAACGATAGGATTCGTGTTGGTGCTGTTTAACTTGTACTACATTTGATATTAACGATCGAAATTCGATTTTGTTGTTCTCATTTGAAGCAGACTCACTTTTTTATGCAGGTTTGCCAACTGTGAGCTTCGTTCGTTTGTTCTTGTTGATTGGAGGTAAGGGTAAGCACATTCCTCAAATACGTCTTTCCCTGGTTCAGGTATTCATGCGTCTAGACTCCATCAATTTGGTACATCATTTGCAGCATGATCGGGTCAGAATCCTCACCGACGACAACAACGACGAGGAGGAGGACGACGACTACGACTACGACGGCCAATTGCCCAAGACGATTACCTACGAAAGGAATCGATCTTCCCAGTGATGTTGCAGCGGAAAAGCAGCATCCAGGAAGGGAGTTACAAATGAAGATGTGGGTGGAAGAAGATACTACATGGCACCATATTGAGAAACAAAGATTTCTAATTATTTTCTTCGTTTCCTCGCTGGGTGCTTTGATACTCCGACAGTGTTTCTCATGATTCAATATTGTTTTCATGAATTTTCTACCCAAATTCATTTTGGGAGAAATATTTTATCTACAGGGCTTGTTGTTAAGGCCTCCTCTTTCTGCAACTCAACTGGATTTGGAGGTGGAGGCAAAATGTTTGTCTGTATCTCATCCATCAGCTGCTTTGCAGCCAACTTTTAACACCAATTTGATATGACAATGTGATGATCGCTCTCTCTTCACTATCATTTCTGTCTTCCAATCCCCCTGCTCTGTGGCCCCCATTCATTTATCCTTTACCCATGCATTTAAAACTATTAACACATGAGCTCGTAAAATTAAATTTATTAGATCGATAAGTTTCAGAATTTATAGTAATTTAGAGGCTGAACTTGTAGTCCTACCACGGAGCCCAAAGCCTAAGTAGTCAATTAAATGTTCTTCCTCCGATGTTGAGTATTGTCTAGTTCATTGAAACTTGAATTTTCATCGGGACAATTTTGCTTGGTCTTTTATTTACGGGATGCATATTCAATTTTTTTGTTTTCATAATATATATAGTGTCGTTCTGCATGACCTCGACCAAACGATGCCTTGTTGAAAATTATTGAAAGGAGTAAACAGAGCAAAGGAAGATCGTAACCCAATTTGAGTTTAATGAATGTATAAGTAAAGAATATTCGTTTTAATCATAAGTAAATAACATTATTTCTATTAATATTAGACCCAGATCAAAAGCAAAATCAAAATCAAAATCAAACCGAGATATTTGTTTGGGCGGGCCAGTTGGGCAATTTATTGAGAAGCCCAGAAATATGAAGATCCCATTTACAATCTTCTCCTATGTTCGAATATTCGCATATGAAGACGCTTGAGAGAGAAGACGAAAATGGATTCCAAAAAATCAATCGGAGGGACGTCAGCTACTGGACCACTACCGACAACTGCTCCGGCAAGTTTGGTTAATGGGATTGGCTCGTAGCGCCCAGTGTAACGTAAACCAATGGTTCAATATCCTCCTCTTCACATGGAACGATCAGAGCTGCAGTAGCAGCAACCAATGCCATGGCGCCCGTTCGCCAAATTCCAAAGCTCTCAGAAATTTATGCGAATTCCAATGCCAATTTTAGAACCTCTCTCGTTTCGGTTCCATTGGGACGGCTCAATCCACGCGCTCCTGTTGGCGCGCGGCCTTTAACAACTCTGTTTCGGTTGCCTCTGTAATGGCGACGAATATTATTATATATCCTCATTGTTTATTCTGTTTCTCGCTTTTTAGAAACGTGTCAAATCAATTTGCTTCTGCAACACGACTCTTTTCGCCTCCTCCTCCTCCTCCTCCTCCTCTGAGAGCCGCCTCGTCGCGACCTTCTTCCTCTGTTGTTTGTTCTTTTTCCCGCTTTTCAGGTAGATCAATCAATCCACGCTTTCTGCCTGAAGTTTCTTCATCAATAATTTCGGGTTGCTGATCCGATGTACTATTTTTTTACATGTTGTGATTTGGTTTATCGAGACTAAAATGTGTTTGATAGTTCTGGAAATGGATGGTTGCCGATTATTTTGGGATTCTGTGTATTAAGCAATTAGTTATCGTTCTGGGTTATTATGAACAGTAATTTTCTTTGCTTAATTGGATCGTCTTATTAGCTTCTGCAAGTGCTTTTCGTTTTCGATCGTGGAAAATCCTTGTTTTCACTTGTTTACTTGCAATTATTCTGATCTACAGAAATGGACGCTTCAGGGGGGATAAGTTTGTATCCATCTCACCGTACTAAAACTATTCATCTGGTTTGTAACGAAATACTCTCTTTGGCTCTCTTCTTTCGATGTCCATTTAAGTTCAATGGTTATGATCATTGTTATTTATTAGTTTGAATCTATTGTTTCTATTCACCAAGCATTTGAACCTTATTATAATTAAATTTGCAGGTGAGGCATGCCCAGGGATTTCATAATGTGGCAGGAGAGAAGGACGCGAACGAATATCTATCTTTTGATTACTTTGATGCTCAACTTACATCTCTTGGATGGAAACAGGTAAGCCCTTATTGATCTATACTATTTTTTTTTCCAGAATCTCTAATAACTACTCCAACTTCGAATGTGAACCTACGTTTGAGAATTGAACCTTTACACGTAGGGAATTTCAGTTATGAATTTGAGTGTGGTGATGAAATTTTACTCTGTTATCATATGACTGATTCAACATTCTAAAAGTTACAAATGGCTAATTTCATTGTTTATAATCTTGAGCAAACATGAAACTGGAATTTGTTTTCTGAAGTCCAATGAACTGATAGATAATGTGTTTATTTTTTACTGGGAATTGAAACAGGTTGCCAATCTGCGGAAACATGTACAATCATGTGGACTTGATAAGAGAATTGAGTTAGTCATTGTGTCCCCCTTGTTCAGGTATCTCATCTTAGAAACGGATATTATTTTTAAGAAACAGGTTTAGTTATAAGTGGCGGGGTGGACGAACCTTTCTTACATGTAAACATTTTGAACTAATGATTGAGATTTCTGGAGTTCGAGTTTCTTCATGGGAACCATCTCACTGAAAAATGATGCGGAACTGGAACTGAATCGTATCCAAAATATATGAGCAAAGGCATAACAAGCCTTTGCCAACCTTAAATGATGCAAATTGGGGTTGGTACCATGCCTAGCCCATTTATGAGTTTGTTGGATATCATTATGCCCAAAGATTGTTTTCCCCTTAGTTCTTGTTTTGAACCTCAGATAATTTACTCAGGTCTTGTCCATTGTAGTTCAGCTATAAGGCAAGTTCAGTTTCTTTTTAAAGTTTTTTGAATATTTGTTTAAATATGTAGGACGGATTTTTGAACGATTTTGTGGAATTTGACCGATTGTGTTTCAATATTTTTCCCCTCTTAAATTCCAAGTTGTCAAATAGCATGAATCTTTTTGTACCCAAATGCTAGAATTTCATGCTTTGCCCCCTACTAATCAAACATCTGTTATTGTTGCATGTAGGACTATCCAAACCGCGGTTGGAGCATTTGGTGGTGAAGGCTACTCGGATGGTATAAATGTTCCTCCGTTAATGGTATCAAATGCAGGAGATTGCAACCGCCCTGCAATTTCAAGTTTGAATTGCCCGCCATTTTTGGCAGTAGAGCTTTGTCGGGAACATTTGGTATATTCTATAAATTCAAGTCCGACTTCTCAATAAAGTTTTCTTTATCTTCATTATGAATGATAGTTTGCAGACTTCTTTGCTGTAATGAAACATGGATTTGTATTTTGAATGTTCACGAGTTCTATGGTGTTTCCTTTCTAATGCAAATGTCAAATGTTCGGTGGGTAAGTAACCTGTTGCTTTCATATTGAGTGTAACTTCTTGGATTTTATGCATGTCTTTAACTCTATAAATTCTTCCATATGGGCAACAATTAGAGAAAAGGACGTTAGCTAAAGAATGAACTTCAAGAATTCTCTCGAATTATTTTTCTCTACATGCAAATATCAAATTTTAGTTTTATCTCATTTGTTGGGCTGATTTTTATGAATGCCTTTTATATTCTTTTGTTTACCAATGAAAGAATGATGTTTTTTCATAATAAAATAAAATAAATATAACAAATCATTGTATTCATTGGTACAGGGTGTTCACCCATGTGACAAGAGGCGAAGCATTAAAGAGTATCGGTCTCTTTTCCCTGCGATTGATTTTTCAATGGCAAGTTGCATTGTTTTGGCCATATTGCTGGATTATGTTGCTTTTCTCTGTGACTTCTTTTCATCTCTATTTTTAGAATCTAACTGATTTTTATTAAAGAAAACATTGATACTTTTTCTAGATTGAACATGATGAAGATAAACTGTGGAGCCCAGACACTAGAGAGACCAACGATGAAGTGGCAGATAGGGGATTGAAGTTTCTTAAATGGTAAATGTCTACTTCATTTATCTCCATGTTCTTTTGGTTCTTTATTTTCTCTTCTATCAAATGTCTGTGCGATAGCTCTTTGAAAATTTATCTCTTGAAGACGAGGATACTTTGAAACTAAGATACCAATTATTGAAAAAATAAAGTTGCCTGGTTTCTCGACCTGATATCGTGCACTTCGCATTCATGATATCTACATTCAACTGTGTCCCGGAGACACGGTTGAAGCACGACCAGTGTGCTTCTTTCACGACATGCTCCGGTCCCGGGTGTCTTCCAGCGGTCTTCTAGCGTTAGAAGAAGTCGTGTCCATCTCTGCAGTGTCCTCCCATGTTTTTTTTTTAATTTTATTTTCAATATAAGACCAAGTGAAGGAAAGTAGAAGACATGATAACTTAAAACAACTTTTCGTCTCTATTTGTTCTTTTCAGTTTCAGTGTAATGAATATTTCTTGAAGTACGTTATGTGGCGCTTGATACGGCTTCCTGTAGTTCTTTTTGCTGCTTGAATTTAGTGTTATTGTATATCATATTGCATGCAATATCTGTGAGAAAAGTGATTATTCGTTGGGGTAATTTAGCATTGATATCTCCATTTCTGTATCTTTTGGTTTTCTTCTCCTACCAGGCTCTGGACCCGGAAGGAGAAGGAGATTGCAGTTGTCAGCCACAGTGGATTCTTATTTCATTCATTGAGTGCATTTGGAAATGACTGCCGTCCACTTGTAAAGGACGAAATCTGCAAACAGTAAGCATTACTCTGATTCGTATAAATGGAGATTTTAGAGGAGTATTGCCCATACCATCATAGTGATAGGATTCGTATTGTTTTTTTCTACTGAATCTGATACTAACGCTTGAAATTTCATCTTTTTGTTGTTCTCATCGAATACTTTTCACCTTTTTATGCAGTTTTGCCAACTGTGAGCTTCGTTCCTTTGTTCTTGTTGATAGGAGGTAAGCACATTCCTCAATACAAAATTTTAACAGAATTAACCGTACTTTTACCTATAAAATTATTCGGTGTTTAATCGAACTTTAAATCTTCAATTTTGTAGTTAATTGATATGTTCAATAGTATCGGTTAGACACAGTCATTTTTAATATCTAATATAACATTTGATTTTCTAACGTTTTCTTAATGTGCGAGAGCCCTATTATATATAAAATTGGAATACGACACATATCGGAATTTATGGATTCTGTAGTAGAGGGGTTGAATTCTTTGGTGGGTTGACTCCATTTTTTTTGTTCATCATTTGCAGCATGATTGGGTCAGAATCCTCGACGACGACCAATTTCCCCGGTGGCTTACCGAAAGGGCTCGATCTTCCCAGTGATGTTGCAGCTGAAATGCAAGCGGAGAAGAAGGGAGTTCCCAATGAAGATGTGGCTTGAAAATATAGTACTTGGCATCATTTTGAGAAGAAACAAAGACTACAAATCTCTTACCCTCTTCATTTAGGACAATTATTATCTACAGGGATTGTCAAAGAAAAGGCCTCTTTCTGCACTGGATTCAGAGGTACTTATTTTTATCCGTATCTCATCCATCATTCTGTTACGCACAATAGTTAAGTTTCTCGAATAAATTATGAGTCCATTAGACATAATTAAACTTGTACTCATAATTACCCTAATGATTCTGACAGGAAAGTGGAGTCTGGCTGGTATATATATTTAAATGAATTTATAGTCTTTAGACGCATTAATGTCTCTTTATTAATTATTACCTTCGCTCATTTCTGCCTTCTTCTTTTTTCAATAAACTAACCCATTTAATACTTCCATATTTAAATATTTTAATATCTAAATATATTCTTTTTTTTTTTTTGGGGGGGGGGGGG
>NW_019272019.1:4306663-4324496 GCF_002738345.1 Cucurbita maxima
CTTTTTTTTTTTTTTTTTTTTTGGGGGGGGGGGGGGGGGGGGGGAAGTTTATAAATAATATTATTGGAATAAAATAAAGACACGTGTCACAACCTAGGGACGCAACCCCACATATTAAATCATCAATTCTGCATTTTTTTTAATTATAAAAATGTGCATCTTAACAGCTAAATATCTCAACTTAAAATAGAAACATTTATTAAATTAATGGTCACATCATGGAGTAGTTGAAATTTATCCAAAACAGTTGTATTTGGAAACACACGCGTCCAACAACTCTCGACACGCTTAGTCCAGTGAATGGCCGCAACTGCATGTAAGCCGACATGTCGGTGACGGTAACTGACAATTTAACAGTTAAATATGCTTCCCTTTGCGTTGTTGGAGACGTGGGCGTAGTAGCGTACGTTACGGTTCAGGACTTTCTTCTGATTCTCTCTCTCTCTCCAGATTGGAATGACAGCTTTTTGGCAATGGGCTGATTTTGATGAAAATAATTTATAAACTCATATAAACTGAATTTTAAAATACTACGAAATTGAGATTTTATTAGGGAGCAAATTTTATTTTAGTTTAGTATATTTATTAAAAAAATTAATTACATTTTTTTTAAAATAAATTGAAAATGATTATTGAGCATTTATTGAGATGGCTCAAACCGCTCGCTTTTGAATTTACCACACTGCCTCTGTTCTAAATATTATAAATGTACATGCTATTCGCGATGTTCTCCAACCAGATCAACGCTCCGTACCAATTATTGTCGCGCCAATTCTCCCGGTTCCCTCCGTCTTCGAGCTCCATCGCTGCGTTCTTCCTTCACCGTTTTCTCATCTTCCTGCTCTCTTCAGCTGGAATTTGGTTACGTACTCTTTTCTTTTTTATTTCTGACGTTTTTGTTCCTCCAAGAACTTCGACGGCTTTGTTCTTCTGCTATGTGATGTCGCCATTGAATGCGGAGTTTTTTATTTTTAATTTCTTGAGAGACTGTAAAATGTGGTCGATTCCGGTGGGAATGGAATGGCTGCGATTATTGACGTGGATTTCTTGTTTTCGGAGCTTCTTTGTTAACTGTTATTTGTTGTCGGTTTTGACCGATTCTGATTTCGTATTTCTGAAGCATGATGCCTCGAATTAGTTTATATTTTACTCTGTGTATGAGAATTGCACTATTTATTTCGGCTCTTTGCTTTGTCTTCTCGACTTCCAAGGCTTTTCCCCTCCTTACTTCTGAGATGTTGTTGTTTGATTGTCTGTGTTCTCTGTTTTGTTGATTTGTAGATATATGGAGTCTGCAGGAGGTCTCAGTTTGTATCCGTTGCACCGTTGCAAGACTATTCATCTGGTTTGTGGCGATTTTTTTTTCTCTCTTGCACTCTTCTTGAAGTCAGCAATTTATTTTTCTTGGATTTGGATCTGATGCTTGTATATATCGTTGAGTTCGTAGCTGTCTGTTTCCATTTTTCAAGCATTTGAATTATACTAATTTTACAGGTGAGACATGCCCAGGCAGTTCATAATGTTGCGATGGAAAAGGATCGCAGTTTACTTCAGTCTTATGATTACTTTGATGCTCAACTTTCCGATTTAGGATGGCAACAGGTATATGCCACAATCCCTAATATTATTCATACTCCCCCTACGTATGAGCCTACATACTGAAATAGAACATTTACATAGGGAAGAACAGTTATTAATTCATCATAAGATGATCGAATCGTACTCCTCTTATCAAGATAGATACAACGTTCTTAAAAGATTCGTATGGCTAGTTTAATCATTCATCATCTTCATAAAACATGTACCAACAATTTGTTCTAAGATCCAAAAATAATATATTCCCTGGATTTTGGAACAGGTTGACAATCTGGGCAAGCATGTGCAATCATGTGGAATTTCTAAGACAATTGAGTTAGTCATCGTCTCCCCCTTGTTAAGGTATCACATCGGTTGAAGCCAACATAACTTTTTCCTTGATAAAAAAAAGTAATTGCTTATCCTGAAAATTAAGATTATTATAAGAACTTGTAATCTCATGCTTATGTATTATAATTTGCCCGTCAAATTCTATGATGCCCCCCCTTCTAAGATAAGAAATCCACTTTTTTTTTAAAAATTTAATTTAATTTAATTTTTTAGATTCAAACGGAATCAACATAAATTGTGAAATAAAGGATATAGGAATTGAACCACTATGCATAAGAAAATTAACATTACATTTATGAATTGATATAATATCTCAATACCACTTAATAACATGCTTTAATGGCGTTAAAAGAGAGTATGACTGAAAATCTGCATATTTCTTTTTTTCAGAAAATTGAATGACCTAGACAGGCGTAGACTAGAATTAAGACACAAAATTCAAGCTCGTGCCTTTCATTTATGACACAAAATTTTGATCCGTTCTGTCCTTGCTTTGCATTAATCAATTTAATTAATGGTTTTTAATATATTTCAAGCAAAAAGGTAATTAGAAACTGAAATGAACCATTTAGTAGCAATAAATGCAAGGAATGTTCGCTTCTTTAATCTGGTCGTTTTAATAATAAGGGTAAGATGATAAACGTTAACTTTTAGCCTTGGTAACTTGAGTTTCTGTCTCATTGTGATGTTTCAATGGTAAACCAAATGGTTGCATTGCATCACGATGATATCGTATTAAAAAAAATTGAGGATTGAGCTAGATATTTTGCGTTCTGGAAGAAACTTCAATATAACATAACTTGATTCTTTTTGTCCAGATGCAGGAGTTTATTTTTTCCCCAAACTAATCAAACATTTCTCGTTTCAACCATCAATGGTTGCACTGTAGGACTATGCAAACAGCAGTTGGAGCGTTTGGTGGAGATGAGTACAAAGATGGTACGAATGTTCCTCCATTAATGGTTGCAAATGCAGGGGGCAGCAACCATCCTGCAATATCAAGTCTAAACTGCCCGCCATTTTTAGCAGTAGAGCTTTGTAGGGAACGTTTGGTATGTTTCATAAATTGAACTCAAAATCAAGGTTCCGTTTCAATATTTCAACTTTTCTTCTGCATCTGAACACTTGGTATTATAGTGCTCCTCTTGCCTCTTGAATGATTGCATAAATTTATACTCTACAAATTCTCACGTAGAGATGTTTATTAGGGAAGAGTATATATAGAACCTGGACAATGAACTTGAAATGTTTTCTTGAATTATTAATAATAGATTTACTTGTCTTTCCATGCGATACTTCTAGCCTTTGAAGCCGATACATCTCTTTAATCTTTGTGAATTTTCAATATAGTTGGGTTTCGAAAGAAATTCTCAATATGATTGCATTAATTATACATGAGGATATATGCTGGTCAAGTTCTTGGCTTTAGCTTGCAATGAATCAAACAACTAAAATGTTAGATTTTGCCCATGTTTTTCAGATTTTCTGATGACGAATAACCATTTTCAATGTACAGGGTGTTAATCCATGTGATAAGAGGAGAAGCATCAGCGAATATCGGTCGCTTTTTCCTGCAATTGACTTTTCAGTGGTAAGTTAAATTATTGTTCATATTGCAGGATTATGTTGCTTTTGTTCGTATTTTTCACCTCTTTTTACTTCGTCCAATTTGTTTTCATAAATCCTTTCTTCATCTACTCTAGATTGAACATGATGATGATATCCTGTGGACACCAGACAGCAGGGAGTCGAATGACCAGATTGTAGAAAGGGGACTGAAGTTTCTGGATTGGTAAATTCCCACTTTATTTATCTCTGTGTTCTTCAGTTCTGATCACTACGAAATGTCAAGACGTTTGAGTACATATTTTTTAAAATCTTACTTCTACTAGATTAAGAAACCAAGTATGCAAACAAAACTCATTTGTCCTGTTTTCTTAGCTTTTGTTTGAATGTCAGTATTACTTGGTTGTCTCTTGCAGTTAAGGAGTTCAACTGTGTTGTCTCTGCCTTTTGTTTAGGAGGAGAAAGGTTGCTTCCAGCCAGTAAGTTAAGAAATAATAAGTTAAGAAATAGTTTCGAGGATATTATTCGGTAGCCACTTTATGACCTTCGTTAATGCCTTTGAACGCTGACAAGTATTCATTACAGTTATATATAGGTTGTCATAAGCTGAATTTTCTAAAAATTTACGACCTTTTCTCATCTCTGAGAAAACAAAGATTCTGCATTTGTAGCCCTGTCTTCTGTGTGTTGTCACTCACAGCTACTGACTTTTTATGCCTTTTGGCTTTTTTATCCCTGGCCAGGCTGTGGACTCGGAAGGAGACGGAGATTGCAATTGTTACCCACAGTGCATTCTTATTTGAGCTCCTGAAATGTTTTGGAAATGACTGCCATCCATCTATTAAGAGCGAAATCAGCAAATTGTAAGCATTACATTGATCAGAATAACAATTTTTTTTAAAAATTGGGTATCGAACTTACATCAGTTTGCACCAATATAAAAAAGTAAACACTTCACAACTTGAGCCGCTTAATTGAGAGGACACTTTTTATGAGATCTAAGGGTGTAGAAACCTCTCCCAAGTAGACACACTTTAAAAACTTTGAGGGGAAACTTGAAAGGGAAAATCTAAAGAGGACCATATCTGCTAGCCGTGGGTTTGAGCTTATTAGGTTGTTACACCTTTTTAACTTGACGTAGAGAATCAAAAGTGTCGTCTATATTATAAATGCTGTCTCATGCCCTGAACTCGCTTCCAATTTTAACTCATGAAATTCACGCCAATATGCAGTTTTACAAACTGTGAGCTTCGATCCATGGTTATTGTTGACAAGAGGTATGCACCCTTCTTTTTCAGCTCTCTCTTCATCACCTCTTTGCACGGTATAGTAGTTTTATTCGGAGCTTGGGATTTGATATCAGTACTTATCCAATCAGAATCCTTATTTGCAGTATGAAGGGATCAGATCCCTCGAGGACCAATTACCCTGGCAAAATCCCTCAAGGTCTTGATCTTCCCAGTGACGCTGCCACTGAGAAGCATCCAGAGAAAGGAGCTACAGGTAACGCTGTAGCTTGAAAAAGATACGCCGTTCATTTTCTCTTCATGGGAACACCAGAAATGTCGCCTCATCGTTAATTCAATCCTATCAACAAGGTTCTTAGTTCATTCCATTTTTGGGGTCTTTTTTACTCCAATGAAAGTCTTCAAAATTCAGATAGGCATGAATTAGGTCAGTTCAAGCCTGCAATATGGCAATGGTGGAGCCGTCTCCTCAGATCCAAGGTACATGTTTCTGTCCATATTTCATTAGTTGTGGGTACCTGCACTCTTAATTTGATTTAAAGTTTAATAAAATTTATCTCCTTAATGTGCAAAACTTTCTATTTTGATTCGATGGTAATAGTTCACACATTGAGTATAAGCTCTCATTTTGATTCGACGGTATGATATTGTTCACACTTTGAGTATAAGCTCTCGTGGTTTTGATTAGGGTTTCTCCAAAAGGCCTCTCTTATATATCTATGATCTTTTTCTAAATTAACAAAATTCGGATAACCTCACAACAATCCTCAACAAATTTGAGCAATACTAGGGAAATGAATAACTTGGCGAGTTCATGTTTGTCAATTCTCGGGCAAACTTAATCTTCTCGTGTGTTAGCATGTCACTTTGTCATCCGATAGTTCCTAGGTTGGCCGGCAATTGTGTCCCATCCTAGTAATAATCCTGAGTGCTTTGTTTCCTCCATTGTTAATAAGCCTTCTGCTTTGTTTAAATAAATTACGTAAAAAATGACAAACAAATTAACCATTTATTTTCATACCTAAGTTCACATATATTCAATCAAAAGCCGCTGTCAAACTATTAAGCAAACACGACAGAAGGTTTATATTATTAACAAAATGTTGTAGAATTGAGAGGAATTAATATTTACTATTTATTTAAGAGAAATATTTATTCTTGAGCTACACCTATTTTCTCCAAAAATTCAAAAATATTTTTTAAAAATAATGACCTTTTCATAATTTAATAATTAATTATATACCATAGGTAATCAATCACTAGTCTTTAGAGGCAAACCAAGGGTAAAAAAGGAATGGTGGAACATTAAATTATCATCATGTCAACATTGACATCTATATTGTAATATATGTTTCAGTAGATATAAGAAGTAAATTGACATTTTTAACCATCGAAACTATATTATATATATATATATATATATATATATATATATTAATAAAGCCCGTCTTGAATTTAAAACAAAAATTAAAAATTTTATAATTTTCTATTTAATTCAATAAAAAATTTCAAATAATGCGAAGTTAATTGCCCTTTTATGGATGAATTTAATATATCAATAATATAATTTATATTTCTTACATCACCCATAGACCCATATATTAATATATAAAATACAACGATATATTGGCGATAAATTGTGTAATAAAAAAAATTGAGTTATAAAATTTTTAAACTAGGGCTAAAGTTTATAAATATACCAATGTTTTGTGCCATTTTTACAGTTGCCCTTTATATTGTCGCTCATATAATATTAAAATAATAATAATAAATCTAACCAGTTCCTCTACTTATACTTACTAGATTTTCAGATTCCGTTATCATAGCCGGTGCCATGGGGACGGAGGCAACAGAGACGCCGAACACGGTGGACCAACTGCTGGAAAACGACGAGATCTCTCCAATAGAGGAAGTCCGGCTAACGGTGTCCACGACCGACGACGTGTCGCAACCGGTATGGACATTTAGGATGTGGTCACTAGGGCTGTTATCCTGTTGCGCCATGTCGTTTGTGAACCAGTTCTTCAGTTACCGTAAAGAGCCACTGGTGATCACTCAGATCACCGTCCTCGTAGCGTCGCTCCCTGTCGGACGGTTCATGGCCTCCGTTCTTCCCACCAGAAAGTTCCGGATCCCCGGGTTCGGGTCGAAAGAGTTCTCGTTCAACCCGGGTCCGTTCAACATGAAGGAGCACGTGCTTATTTCTATCTTTGCCAATGCTGGAAGCGCTTTTGGCAGCGGGTCGGCGTATGCGGTGGGTATTGTGACCATTATCAAGGTCTTTTATTGGAGGAGCATCTCTTTCTTTACCTCGTGGCTTCTAGTTATCACTACCCAGGTGATTTATTTATTTATAATTTTAAATAAATTAAAGTAATTGATTATTTCAAAAATATTATCGTTCACGCGCCGTCTACGATATTATTTACTTTGACTATAAGTTCTCATGACTATGTTTTTTTTTGTTTATCCAAAGGTCTTATGCAAATAGAGATATTTATTACCTATAAACTTATGATCATCATAGAGTATCTCTTGAAAGATCTATGAAGTCTTCGAATAGTCTCTCCTTAATTAATTCTCGACTCCTTTATTTAGAGTCATTGAACAGAGTACATCATTTGTTCGACACTTGAGTCACTATTTTACTACACCTTCGAAACTCATAACTTATTTGTTCGACGTTTGAAGATTCTATTGACATGATTTTGATACCATGTTAGAAACCACGATTATTCACAGTATTATGATATTGTTCACTTTGAGTATTAGCTCTCGTGACTTTGTTTTTTGTTCTACAAAATGTCTCATAACAATGGAAACGTATTCTTTACTTATAAATTCATGATCATCTTAATTGACTAATGTGAGACTCCCTCTCAATAATCTTTAACAAACTTTATTATTATGTGAGAACCGGTGTTACAGGTATTGGGTTACGGGTGGGCAGGGTTGTTGAGGAAGTACGTGGTTGAGCCCGCGCACATGTGGTGGCCAAACACTCTCGTGCAAATTTCCCTTTTCCGGTAATAACGGTATCAAATAAAGAACAGTAAAAAAAAAAAAAAAAAATCAATAATAAAATAAAAAGAAATCTAATTCAGGCATTGGCAGGACACTACACGAGGCAGAAGAGGAAGGGGAAAGACGAATGACACGTGTCAAATTCTTCGTAATAGCACTAGCAGGCAGTTTCACATGGTACATGTTCCCAGGCTATATCTTCCAGACGCTTCAAAGCATATCATGGGTCTGTTGGGCCTTCCCCCACTCAGTAACGGCCCACCAAATCGGGTCGGGTTTCTCAGGTCTCGGGTTCGGTGCCTTCTCTCTGGACTGGTCCACTGTGGCTTCGTTCTTGGGTAACCCTCTGATCAGCCCGTTCTTCGCCATCGTCAACGTCTTTGTCGGCTACGTGGCGCTCATCTACGTGGTGATGCCTATTGCCTACTGGGGCTTCAATGTCTTCAACGCCAAGACGTTCCCCATATTCTCCGCCGATTTGTTCACTTCCGACGGGCAGGTGTATAATATAACCTCCATTGTCAACGACAGGTTCGAGCTCAACCTGCAGGCGTACGGGCAGGTTGGAAGGGTCAGTTTGAGCTCCTTCTTCGCTATCACTTATGGATTCGGTTTTGCTGCCATTGTCGCTACTCTCACTCACGTTGCCTTGTTTCATGGAAGGTCAGATTTTTATTAATTATTAAGAAACTTAGGAGCCATTAATTTATAAATAATTATGGGTGGCATGTTGAGGATTGTTGGGAGGAAGTCCGTTAATTAAGGAGTTGATGATGGATTTATAAGTAAGGAATATATCTTTCTTGGTATGAAGCCTTTTGGAAAAAATCAAAAGTAAATCCATGAGAGTTTATGGTCAAAGTAGACAATATCTTATGGAAGTTCGTGATTTCTAACATGGTATCAGAGTCATGCCTTTAACTTAATCATGCCAACAAAATCTTTAAGTGTGGAACAAATAAATTATTAGTCTCGAAAGTGTAGTCAAAAGTGACTTAAATGTCGAATAAAAAGAATAAAAGAAAAAAATGAGTTGAGTCTTAATCAAGGGGAGACTCGAATATGGTATGAGAGTCATACCCTTAATTTAGTTATGTCTTTAGAATTACGTGTGGAACAAAGAAATTACTAGCCTCCAAAGAGTAGTCAAAAGTGACTCAAGTGTCTAATAAATTGTGTACTTTGTTCGAAAGCTCTCGAGAAAAGAGTTGAATTTCAATTAATGGGAGACGGTTCGAGGGCTATATAGGCCTCATGGGAGGCTTTATGGTGTACTTTAGGACCACATAGGTCTCAGAGTAGGCTCTATGATGTATTTTGTTTACGGGGAGGATCGAATCCCACTTTAGCTAATTAAGAGGTTGATCATGAATTACAAGTAAAGTAAACCATATCATCAGGGAGATTGTACAAAAATTCCGAGCATCTTCAAAAGGAAGGGAAGACATCCACACGAGGCTAATGAGGAGCTACAGGGACATTCCAGCGTGGTGGTTTCATATACTTCTATTTGTAGCAATCGCCGCCTCCCTTGCGCTCTGCATTTTCTTGAAGAAGGAGGTTCAGTTGCCTTGGTGGGGTCTTCTCTTTGCCGCCGCCCTGGCTTTCATTTTCACTCTCCCTATAAGCATTATCACAGCCACCACTAATCAGGTAATTAACCCTAATTTTCAGCATTAACACATCATTATAATATACTAATTGTGTTTATGGAACAGACTCCAGGCCTGAATATAATAACAGAGTATCTGATGGGAATCATATTGCCTGGAAGGCCAATAGCCAACGTGTGCTTCAAGACTTATGGATATATAAGCATGGCTCAGGCCGTTAGCTTTCTAAGTGATTTTAAATTAGGACATTACATGAAAATCCCTCCAAGATCTATGTTCCTCGTTCAGGTACTTTTTCTCCCCATTATTATTATTGTTATTATTTATTTATATTTTTTCGATAGCTATATTTTAGTGTTAATTTCTGTTAGATTCTAGAATTATCCGTTTTCTCACTATCCACTGTCAAGTTTTGACAAAAGAATGACCGTTTTAAAGTGATTATAAACTCATGATCATTCCCTAAATTAGCCGATGTGGGACTTTTAAAGTGATTGTATTATTAATTATAAACCCATGATCATTCCCTAAATTAGTCGATGTGAGACTTTCATCCAACACCTCCCTCGAATAAAGTACGCCCCCTTAATCGAGGCTCGACTCTTTTTCTTTTGGAGTATTAGTCATTTTTTACTATGCCTTTGAGGAGTCTCGACTCCTTTTCTTTTTGGAATCCTTTGTTCGACATTTGAGAATTCTATTGACATGACTAAGTTTAGGGCATGACTCTGATAACATGTTAGATGAACACGACTCTTCACAATAGTATGATAACTCTAATAGCTTTGCTTTTGCACCTAAATAAGAAAAAATAAATTATTCTAACATCCACGTGTACGCAGCTGATTGGCACAATAATAGCGGGGACAGTGAACATCAGCGTTGCATGGTGGCTTTTATCCACCGTGGACAACATATGCCATCAGAGCGCTTCCTCGAACAGCCCCTGGACTTGCCCGAGTGACCGCGTGTTTTTCGACGCGTCGGTCATATGGGGCTTGGTCGGCCCAAAGCGAATATTCGGATCCCAAGGGAACTACCCAACTCTCAACTGGTTTTTCCTCGGCGGCTTCCTCGGCCCCCTCCTCGTCTATGTCCTCCACCGATTTTTTCCCAACCAAACCTGGATTCCTCTTATCAACCTCCCCGTCCTCTTCGGCGCCACCGCTTACATGCCCCCAGCCACGCCGGTTAATTACAACTCCTGGCTATTAGTCGGCACGATCTTTAATTACTTCGTGTTCCGGTACCGGAAGAGATGGTGGCAACGGTATAACTATATTCTGTCGGCGGCGTTGGACGCCGGCGTGGCGTTCATGGCGGTACTTATTCACTTTACATTAGGCGTTCGAAATGTGCATATGAATTGGTGGGGTTCCAATCCTGTTGATACGGATCACTGTTTGCTTGCCAGTTGCCCCACCGCTAAAGGCGTGGTGGTTGACGGTTGCCCCGTATTTTAACTGTAGTGATTTCGACATGTCGTTCCAATGTGAAAAATGTAATTTTCGCTTCCCATTCCCCTCTTGTCTACGTGTAGTTTGAAACGCAAGCTTGTATTTCAATTGTGAATCCTAGTATAAATTAAAGTTGAGTTCATGGAGTCTGTGTACTTACTTCATGTATTTTTTTTTTTAATTAATAAATCTTTAAAATTTTAATTTGGTGTATAATATGTTAATTATATATTTAAATTTTTAAAAAATGAATTAATCTCTTCCATATAAATTTAAAATTTATGTTTAATGAAAGTTTAAAATTTTATAAATAGTTGGTCAATTTTTAAAAAAAGTGAGATTAAATTTATAATTTCGAAAGTACCTACTTGTGAAATCCCACCTCAGTTGGAGAGGAGAATAGAATACCCTTTTACAAGGGTGTGGAACCCTTTCTAAGACGTGTTTTAAAAACCTCGAGGGAAAGCTCAAAGAGGACAAGGCAACGATGTGCTTAAGTTGTTACAAATGGTATCTGAGTCAGATGTTGGGTCTCGAAGGTGTGAGACCCATATTGATCGGAGAAAAGAACGAGTGCCAGCAAAGACGTTAAGCCTCAAAAGGGTGGATTGTGAGATCTTGGTTGGGGAGGAAAAACCCAAATAAGACAATATCTATTAACGTTATGCTTGGTTTTCTCAAATCTGAAAGTTTTGAAACTTATTTAAACAACTAAATTATTGTGTTTTTGTTGGTTGATGGTATGGTTTGATTAATAAATTATGTTATGTAAATATAATAACAAAAATGAAATTACCCTTTAATTCATTCCTTAAAAAAATTGCATGTAATAATAACCATATGATATAAACTTGAAATAATTTAAGAGCTTCTATTTATTTGACAAGTATACCCCCAGCCCCTCTAATTCATTCTATACATTATATATATATATATATGTATATATATATAAAATCTTCTATTATTTCTTTTTAAGTGGGGGTTTGGAAGCAACAGCATATCTTGCAGAAAAGGATCGAGAGGATCCTTCATCATCGGCATTCGTCAACCCGTCGTCGAAGTTTTGAGCGTAGCTTACTGCGTCGTAGCTGAATTTCCCATGCTCATTTTTCGACGTCGTCCCCTCTTTTTTCCCCGGCGAAATCTTCGACTTCAAACACTTCCAAATCGACGTCGTTTCTTTGCTCTTCTTTTTCTCTGGTCCCTCTATTCCCATTGCTGAAAAAATTCAAAACCTTAGTGGAGTGAAAATATAAAGGTATTGAATGTTAAATTGGAACAAAAACGAGTATTTTTTATATATATATATTGTTATTTATTTTACCGTGAACGACAGGGGTAGTCTTGTCCATTTGAATTTGATGTTCGTTCGTCCAATGGAATCTCGTCTGCAATGGATGGATTGGATTGAATTGAGAATTCGAAATTTATAATTAAGTTTTTAGAAAAGGGATGGGAGAAAAAGAATTTAAAGAAACAATTAAAGAGCATTTAATTTAATGCTTTTATTTTCATGACTATGTTTATATTTAGGTGTGCAATTTTGTTTTAAAATGTGTATGCACTTTGTATTTATTTTACACTCAGAAGGTGCTAACATGTGTGAAATGTTAATTTGAAATTTTTTTGGGAGAGTGTGCTTATGCAATTATTTATACACATGCAAAATTTTAAAAATAATAAGATCTTTCCTCTCCTCCTCGTGGTCAGTAAAAATTTAAAAATTATGACAGTCCAAACACACAACTAGTTGATATGGTATATTTTATTTTATTTTATTTTTTTAAATCTCACTCTTCTAAATATGCGAGAGAGATATGGTAATTTAACAATAAAAAAAAAAAAAAAAATCACATGATGGACCGAAAACCGATGCTTCCAAAGTAAATAAGAGCTTAAAATATCATTAAAATTAAATATAATACTGTAAACAATGAGTTTCGATCGTGGGAATGGAGGGAGTAAAATTTAATGACTTCGATGACAGTTTCATTTTCTCGTATCAGAAATTACCGCTTTTTTAATCTTGAATTTACCGCTTTTTATTGTTTTCAATTCGTTTTACCGCATCTTTAGGCATTATTAACCTAGATTTGGGTAAAGCCTAAAATATCTCCATCCTAGAAAATATCTGGTGAGTCCTAAAATATCTCCATCCTCTCATATGCAGAAAATAATATTTAAATTGGGTTAATTATTTAACCTTTTCCAACGCCCGACACGTAGCAAGAAAGAGGATTCCCAACTCACGTTCGTCCTTTTATCTTTTCTTTTTAAGTAAATTAATTTAAAATTACCTTTTTTGTTTATAATTTGTTTGTTTCTTGTTCGAGTTGTCGGTAGATATTTAATTATTCATTATCTTTTGGGATTAAAAAATAAAAAATAAAATCTGAATTAACCGTTTTAATTTTTTTAATTATGAAAATTTAGAAATTTAATTAATGAGCATTTATCCAAACAAAATATAATAAAGAAAATCAATATATGAGAGTTTAGTTGAAGTTAATACAATAATTAGCTCTATCATTTTAATTAATATTAACCCAAAACTTAAAATATAAAGTTGATATTTTCTCGTAGCCAAATTCATTGAAATATTATTTAAATTGAAGAATTAAATATTGGGAAGCGGAACCTATCATATTCTTAAATTCGATAAATGCACAATATTGGAAATATTTTATGATATTATAAATTATAAGCAACTACAAAGTACGAAGCGTGCTATATCCTCCGGTCTTCTTCCGTCGCATCACGACTATAAATATCTCCTTTATTCACGTTTTTAGTTTTCTTTTCGAGTGTCTACAGAGATCAAACATCAAATTACTCTGCCTCTTCGTCGCCCAGTACCAGCGTTTTCGGTCTCCTCCCGCGTGTCATCGCATGCTATCCATTTCTTCTGTTCAGGTTTTCATTCGTTCTCTTACAACTCTTCCTCGGATTTTTGTTCTTCTTGCACTTGCATTGATCTCCATTTTCGTGCTTCTCAACTTACATTCACGCTTACTACGCGCGTCTTTGATATAACTTCCCGCTCTGATTTTATTTCAATACAGTTGAGCTTGTATTCTGCTATTTTTATGCCTTCTCAGTTCGATCACTTCCTGCATCAACATGGAATATCGCTTCGGAAGATAGTTCTCAGATCTGTTTGGTTAGCTTTAATCCGCGAGGAGAAGAAAACTGAAACAAGCGAGAGTCCGAGCTCAACTGTTCCTCTGTGCCTGCGGATTACCAGGTAATCTCGTTTCTATCGTATTCTTGTGAACCGAACGAAGTATCAGGATATGGAATCGCTTTATTGTAGAATTCACTTTGCGTCGTAAGTTGTCTGCACGCTTTTACGTACTTACTACGTTTTTCTTACTGAGAATCTGTGCTTGATCTAGTGCACGATATTTACAGTTTGTCTTTCCGTTTCACACTGCATCTGTTTGGATTAGTCTGAAGCGAACATAAAATTATGAGTGGAGGACTGATGCGGTCTGGCATTTATTTCACCTGTCTCTATGTGCGCGCGCGCGCGCTCGTATGTGTGTGACAATATTATACGACTTTTGTTTATTGATTTTTATTTTGTCATTTTTTGCTTTACTAATCAGATCATTTGTTATATTGAGATATTGACAAGGATGCTTGATTTTGTGCTTGTACGTAATCTTTAAACAAGAATTTCATAGTACTTGCATAATACGATAGTTGGAAATGGTAGAGCAGGATGTTTCATAGCTTCAAGTATTTGGTTCTTTTGATACCGTACCGGATTTAAGCTCTCAAAGTATTCGTGAGATGACCATTAGTTTTCCTTTATGTTTTTTAGGCATTAGAGATTCCATGGACAAGGTTATCTGTTTTTATATTTGCGCATCCGTAACTTGTTTGGTCGTGAACTTAGGCACCTGAAACTCTAGTTACTTGTTCATTACTTTAAAGGACTTCTGTTGCAACATTTTATATCTACATTTGTAAAATGTTTTTGGATGTTAACGAGATCATGATGATTTGCTTAGTCTCCCTCCCCTTTCTTCTACCATTTTCTGTTTGTTTGTGATTCTGGTTTGGTTTCTAAATAGAGGATTCTTTTTTTTTTTTTTTTTTTTTTTTTTTTTTTTAANTCCTCTTTCCCCCACCGACGTTGTGTTTCTTCTCTCCTGTTTATCAGCAATGCCGTTACAAACCCTAGATGCGTGTTTTCTTTCGTCTCTTATTGCATGGCTGTTTTGTTATTTTGGTATTCGTCGGCTTAGGAGGCTACTCTTTCTGATATTCGCGGTAGAATTTATTTTTTAAAAAATTTGTATTACGAGTTGAGGATGTATGAATTAGGGTGTTTTTTTTTTTTTTTTTTTTTTTTTTTTTGTTATCTTGAAATAAATGTAGAGATGATATTGGTGATAGATCACATAATTAGAAAGTCTCGTTTACCTAGTATGATTATTTGAGAACGTACTTCTGAGACATGCTAAGGCTTTTGTACGTTGAACGAAATCAAACTGACTTGTTTGTAATATATTAATTGTGGATAATATTTATTAATTAATAATGAGTTCAGATTTATGCTCCGTTGAATGCTATATTTGTCGCATTCATTAAAAGCATGATTGTAGGGTACTGTAAGTTTCGTAGTTAGTACTGATAACTTTATTTTGGTATGCTAACAGTCTTCTTTGCCATGAAAACTGCAGCTAATCAATTGAGTTAGTAGTTGTTAATCTCGACTCCTGAAGCATGGTAGCGATCTTGAATAAGCAATAGTTAGACACTATTTATTCTCTTATTCTGGTTAGAATCTCAGCTACTTTGCTTTGGCAAAAGCGTTGGAATCTCAAGACACGTCAGTTTACTTTTGCTCTCTTTTTTTTGAAGTTCTGTTTGCGATTATCTCTAGATGATAAACCTGCGTTTAGGAAACAATATTCAACATTCACTTGGTTGGTGTTGTATTGGAAAAGTCATCACGATCAGTTTATTCCTAGGAGAATGCTTTCTTGGGGTCCTGACATCAATACACTATTTATATATATAGTTGGAATTTTGGGATTAGAATTAAGACTGTAAGCTATGAGTGAGTTACTTATTTAGTGTTTTTATAATTGAGCTAAAAATTCATATACTTTGGTTTGGGCCAGTTAGCCTAGCCCAGGGCTTGCCTTTTCGTTACTTTTTCCCTATTTTGATCTATAAAATGTGTATGGTACAAATTGATAACACATGACATTAGTTGGTCAATTAGTAGTGGCATCGCCCAGAGACTTTCAGTCTGTTAAACTGACGTGATAACCAACCACACTATGACACCAAATGATACACAAATATTGTTCCGTATGAAGATACAATATAATAAAGACTGTAAGCCTGCTGCTATAAGAGTCCAAACCGACGGTGGAGTAAAAAGAAAGATGAAATTAGGGTTTTAAACCTTAGTTTCGTGGCCATCAATAAAGAAAAGATTGAAAACAAAGATATGTCTTTTACATTTCAAGAAAGACCACTTGTGCATATAGTGATCAAAATTTGAAATTTGTGAATCCGTTCTGTAGTAAATGATACCTACGTAGATTGTTCAAAAATGGATGATAGCCGTCGTTCCAGTCTAAGAGCATTCTCTCTGATGTAGAATAGGAATGTAAGAATGTGAGAACCATAAAGAGGCATGCTCATAAAGGTTTTTAGTTAGGATGGTAAACAGACATTGAATTAGAGTTATAAACGCCAATTATTATAGGTTTGGATTGAACAATATTTTGTTGGTGTAGCACCAGTGCACCACACCCCTATCTGTGGTGTTCCATCATGTGTGTGTTGACCATCGTTGAATTAAGCTTAGGATGAAGGTTCTTTGGGGTTTTTGTATTAAAAAATGTACATCACCCCACACCCAAGATGGTCCGCTCCTTTGTTTTGATTAAAATCACTATTATTTGTGCTAAAGCAATTTTCATCCTTATATCCTGATTGATGTAATTTTATTCCTGTTCGTGTTGTTACCTAGTTTCTTCCTTTTTAGCTTTCAAATATTCTTTTCCAAAGTCAGTGTCTTCTTTCTTTCTTTCTTTCTTTATTTTTTTATATTTTTATAGGAAACAAACATTTCATTGATAGATTGAAATAAACTACAAAGAGTCCTAACAAGAGGATTTACAAAAAAAAAAAATTCTTCCACTGTGCAATGAGGGAAGAAGGGGTGTAATTACAAAAGGGGGTTGTGTTTTTTACACCACAAAAGAGAAAAGCAAGTAGTATTCTGCATGGTTGTGTCGAAATTTGGGTGTTTTTCTGGGAAGACTCAAGGGTTGTGTTCTTTCCAAATACTCCAAAATAAAGCTCTGATGAAGTTTTTCCACAGGTTTTTTTTTTCCGTTTTGAATGGATGTCCTGTGAGAACGCGGAAAGGAAAGTGTGATTTTTGTTGGGGAAGGCAGTAAACCAATCGAAGGATGCAATCAGGATGCTCCAATAGTTGGCAGCCAAGGGGAAATTGTTGATCAATTGTTGATCAAGAGGACATAATTCTGGGAGATAGAGCCAAGGAAGCCTCCTTTGTAGGCAATCTTGACTTATGATGCATGAATGGCTGAGCTCTCGTATAAAAATTTTGATCTTCTTAGGATAAGCCCCTTTTCCAATATGAGAATCAATGCTATCACCTCCAGTGCAAGAAGAAGTCCATGTTTGAGAGAGGGACTTCGAAGAAAAAAAAATCTCCTGTTCAACGTTCCAAGGCCAGTAATCAGCATTCTGTGAGGAGGTAAATTGGGAAAGCAAGTTGGAGAGATTAACCCACTTTTCAATTTCAGCTTCTCCAAGATTGGGAAAAGGTTCCAGGATCGATTCTCAGAGGATCAACAAGTTCTTGCAGTCACCTGCATTCCATTATCTGTTAGTAACTCCTCCTATAGGCTTTTTATATCTAATAATCATAGGTGTTCATGCATGCCACGAATTTCAATGTTTTTTTTTTTTTTTTTTTTTTTTTTTTTTTTTTTTTTTTTTT
>NW_019272019.1:4324962-4335514 GCF_002738345.1 Cucurbita maxima
TTTTTTTTTTTTTTTTTTTTTTTTTTTTTTTTTTTTTTTTGGTTACTGAAAATAGGAAAAATTTAAGCAAATCATTCTAAAGCCCATTCTATTTATGCATTGTGCACATTATTGAAGGTCAGTGGCTCTAAGCTAGCTAGGAATACATTCAAGTTAGTAGCTAGATTATTTTCGATTCTCTAGAGGCCTTGTTTTCTTTATAAGCTGTTATTAAGATTGTTTTCTGCAGAAGTACTTTATATATTGATGGTTTCTGTGATGTGCAATGCAATATGTTTGTGAACCATTTGTAATTCTTTTTCCACCATTTTTTGCTATTTATATCATATCCATTTGGGAAAGTTCTTGTTTATGTGTAAGGTGGTCTCAAACTTTACGTGTATATTAGCAACCTGGCGAGCCTAATCCTTCATCCAGTTACACTATATTGCCAACAATTGGAACGTCTCATATATTTAATTGATTACTTACTTTAAAAATTGAATTTATGCTGTTGGGAATATCAATGTACTGATTAAATTATTGTCTTGGATTTAATAATGACTCTGTTTAGTAGAGATGGGGTTTTTTTTAATAATAATTTATCTATTAAATTTCTTTGCTGAATTGTTGCTTACTCTAATGTTATGCAAGTTATCTTGCTAAACAGACTGCTGGAACAGTTTACTGTAGTTGAGCAAGAGAGATTCGAGGTAAATATTATACGCCCTTTCATGATGAATATCATATACAACTGTTGGGTGGAGTTAGTGTACGATAAATGTTCTTTTTAATCTACATGTTTCCTTTTCTGGACAATTCTCCAGAATTTTCTTTTATTATATCGCAAGCATCAGTCATAAAATAAGCATGAACATTTGAACCTAGCCGATTATAATGAAGATATCAAACAGACCTTAAGATTTCTGGAAAATGAAGTGTGCATGCTGGTGCGGTTCCAATTATTTTTTGTTTTGCATAGTCTTCTCTTCGCATAAATACGCTTGTTTTAATCACCACAAACTAGACAAAGCTGGTTTCTTTTGGTATGGAATAATCTGCTACTCTACCACAGTTTGTCGATTGAAAGATAATTAGCAACCATACACCATTTTCTTGATGCAAAATAAGAAACATCTTCCTGGTTGGTGTAGGGCGTCTTTTTGCTAGCGTAGTTGTAGTCTGCTGCAACCATCAAAAGAACAAGATTGAAATAGTGACCCTGGAAAAGTTCATTTGTATTCATGTAGAACATTTATGAATTTTTTTCATAATTGTACCCTAGTTTTGTAGCTCTTTCTGGTGCCTCATGGTCTTGTGGCTGTGGCTGGCTGAGCTGAAGGTCGATAGGTATGCCTGCATCCTCTCCAACACTAAGTCCGTTTGTAAGACTGCTTATGTGTGCTCCATTGGCATCCTTTGTTCCATAGACCTAGGATGGTGTAAATTTTGTTTTCAGGGTAACTAAGCAACACAAAGTTTTATTGGTTTAAAAATTTAATCCTTTAGTTTCTTTTCGGGAATATTTAAGTTGTTCCAGTTATCTACATCTGTACCTTTTTGTGTAATTCCAGATTTTCTTGACGAATTAGGTTTACCTTCTTATAAAGTTCCGTATTGTCTTGGTGAATTAGGTTTACCTGTATCAAAAAGAAGGATATTTAGCAACCAAATTAATTGAGAACAGGAATTTCAGAGCCGTAGTTCCTTAACCTTTCTATTTAGGTCTTGTATCTCATCCATTAAGATTTTTTCCTGCTCAAAGAAGCGAAAAAGTTCAGTAAAACACCAAATGCATTTAACAAATGCATTTAACAATTGATATAGTTAGATACCTTCTTCATACGGATGCCACGGAGACTTATCTCCAATTGATTTTCTAGATTCTGTAGATCTTTGGCGCTTAGACCAGTCAGCTCTTCACCCATCATTTGCCTGTAATTATTATCTATTAGTGATGTTTTGAACTTTTCTAAGTTTCATTTTCTCTCAGTTTGGGTATCAGCTTTAACTTGAGCAACATGTGGAAGTATGTTAGGAAATATACATTTGGATCATGCTTTTATCAAGTAACATGTAACGACATAGAATAGAATAGAATACGTTAGTACCGATGATTTTCATGTAAGCTCTGCAGTTGCTGCCGTAACATTGCTGCTTCCCTTTGCCAATACTACTGATTAAAAATCAGAATATAATTTCCTTTCTATTTAGAAATATAGGAGTATGCCTTCTATATACAGCCGCAGAAATGTATTAAGCTAGCAGAGTATATCGAGAAGCATTTCTGAAAATGAAGGTAGTTAACATGATAATTGTTGACGTTTAAGACTGATGTTATTGTTCAAACACATTTCTATCACTATATGTACAAAGAATAGTTATTGAATGCATCAATATTCAAATACAATAGCATGAACAAAAAAAAAAAAAAACACTAGAGAGAACCTTTTTTCTATATTGTTTTCTTTTTTTTATCTAAGAGCTGCTGAATGCAGCCAGAGAGGAGAAGGGGAAAGAAAAGAGAGCGACCATTGAAGAGTGATGGAATCAATTGACGAATGGTAACAAGCAATTGGCGAAGGGATGATGACAGGCGGTGGCAAGCAATGAAGGCTGGGAGGAAAGGAGGAGAAGGGCAGTGGACCCAAGAGCTGTTGAACGAGGCAAGAGAGAAGAAATGAGGGTAAAAAAAAAGACTGGCAAATGGTGACGGAAACGACCAACAAACCGACCGGCAAACAACAAAGGGACAAAAAGCGGCGGATGCTGTGCCATGCAAGGGGGACTTTAAGGTTTGTCATTTCATTATAACAAACAAAAAATAAAAATACATTTTTCAGGTTTGTCATATTGCTATTTTATGCGAACTGCTCTTTATTTTATCTTTCTGGACTTAGATGCTGAATCATCTGTTTGATTTTGTTCGGCCACATCGCTCAAGAATCCCAGATTCATGCTCTCACGACTGTTGTTTAGGATCTTTCTTTCAGCATGTCAGGTAAATAGAAGGTTTGTGTAACATCTCTTTTACGCAAAATAATTTGCATATATAATTTTAATGTTTGTCTCAATGAAGTATAAATATGTTCCTATCACCTTGACAGTAGTATCGATGGGTACTAATACGTCCAAATTCACAATCATTCTGGATGCAACTAGCAAAGCCAGTAATTCACTAGGTCTGTTCTTATCTCTAGTCAAATTTCTAAACCCTCCTCTCCTCCCCACCCCCACATTCCACAACATACTCGTACTAGCAATAACTGTGATGTGTAATACCTATTAGTCATCATCGTATCAGAATCTTTACTAATAGGAAATCTAGAAATTTGTGTTTCAACAATCATACCTGATTCTTTGCCTAATATATGTCCGGCAGCCAGAGGAAAGGAAAAATAATAGTTCTTGTGCTAAAGAATACCTTGACTTCAGAAGTCGAGTTCCCAAGCTGATGGTGCTCCTCTTTTGTTTTATTATATCGTTCTATTAGTGTTTTCATGCTGGGAATACAATCAATAATCCATGAGTTAGAGATGGAAGTCCTCTTCCTATTTCACAAATGGATTATCATAGAAAAACATAATATTATATTTGCAAGAAATGAAAATTTATTGGGAAGACATGGAAAGTTGAAAATTAAACAATTACCTTGCGAGCATTATCAATAGGATGACCCTATTTACTCTTGGTTCCTTTTATTCTAGTTTTCCCAGATAGACCTAAACTCTTAATCTCATAAATTAGGCTCTTTACCTTTTCAAGATTCTCCTCAGAATTCTATGGAAGAACTTCAAATTTTCTGGTAGGTAGAATGAAATTTGTAGTCTCATGACAACATTAGAGGGGTGGTAAATAAGGTTGCCTAACAATTGAACAAATCTTTTCATTAAAGAAAAAACTGAATTAAATCCAATGGCCAGTTTATCCTACGATATCCAAAGTTGAATTCAAACAAATAAATTTTAACAAGTTCACCTATTATGCAATATTCAGAACTATGTTCAAAACACTACATGGTCAGCAATAAAATTTACAATCTATCAATGAATTCATATTAGAGTATGAACTGCAATTAAATTGAAGAGGTGGGATAGAGAGTTTAAACACAAATTTGCGACGTATGATGAAACCTAATTCTTAATGTATCGCTATGAATATTTTAGTGCCAGCCAGTTCTTCTTTTGTTGCCTAACTTATTGCATGGAGATATAGGTTAGCGAATGGGGCGTTGATAATTGAATATGTTGTTTTTTCTAATCTGTAGAGGCATGCATCATGCACTTAAAATGTCTTTCAGTTGAATGATGCAAATTTTAGGTATCTACATTATGGAGTGTCACGTTGCTCTAAGTAAAGGATTCCTTGCACTCATCGGTCAGGTATGCCTACATATTCTTAAATCTTCCGTGTGTTAGTTGTATGATTTAAACCCTAGAATGTTTTATTTGAGTTAACGTAAAAATTTATGGTGCACTCTTTTACCCTCTTTGTTTTTCTAATCATCTTGCTAGTTACAGAAACAGAGAATTTCATTAAACTGAAAACATGACCAAAAAAAGTAAAATAAAGATACGAGTATCTCGTAGAAAATTATGATTATAAGGTTTACTGGGGGAATCCTCTGTTTTACTTGGGAATAAAATTTCATCAACGAGATAGAACTATTGGCAAAAGCTAAAGGAGTTGCAAGAATCTTCCATTGGCACAAACCACTCAGAACCATGACCCAATAAAGAACAAGAAAATAGAAAAAAAAGACTCATAAAACGAAAAACACTCTAGCAAACAAAACAAAGTGAAACTTGCAAAGAAAGAGTCTAAATAACCAAACGCAACCTCAATGGCCGCCCTCAGGAAACCAAGCCAAAGACAACTCCTGAGAACCATAGAACTCTGAAACAAAAGGCCCGAAAACAGAGCCAAATAGAAAAATAGAGGAAAAACTAAGATTCCTCAACCAAATAGAAAAACCATCAAGGAGAAAAGCAAAATTGAGCCCCATAACACCTTATCTACAATGCGCAGAAAATGGTCTTAATGGCATTGAGCCTCATTCATTCTTATGTAAAAAAATGTTTTCCTCAAAGCTTCTTACTTAGGAAGTCAAAGAAATAGGAAATAATATAAAGATCCTCAAGATGTGATTTGTACGAAAGGAACCAGGTGTACAACTTTCGAGCTCTCCTATCCATCCTTACCCTTACCAGTTAGCATACAAACATCAAACATACCCATAAGAGAAATTCACACCTTGACTTCTTCATATGAAGGTTTCTTCCTAAGATAATAGATTAAGATTTCAAGTCAGGCTAAGGGATATAGTCTTAAAACCTCTTGTTACCAAAAGGCCCAGTCTTAGGAAATCTTCACAAAAATAAACCAAATCCCTCTCATTGGTTCATTAAAGGTCTAAACGGTTGATGATGAAAGTCCCACATCGGCTAATTTAGGGAATGGTCATGGGTTTATAAACAAAGAATACTCTCTCCATTAGTACGAGGCCTTTTGGGGAAGCCCAAAGAAAAGTCATGAGAGCTTATGCTCAAAGTGAACAAGATCATACCATTGTGGAGAGTCGTGTTCGTCTAACATAAACAATTACCGTTAACTCTAGCAATTCGGAGATGGTAAATAAAGAAATTCATAATTCATAACGTCGTGAATGGATTCATCTGCAATTTTAAAGGGCATATAAAAAAAAGCAGCCAAAGAAGAGGAGTCAAAACAAAACCTGAACCAATTACATGGGGCCCTATACAATATTTACAACAGTTCTTAGAAACACTAATCAAAACGGAGGCATTAAACTTGGTGAGAGGCCTAATTTCTTCCTATGGCCTACGCCTCAGAAAAGTTTTCCTACTCCTCTCAAGTTAAAATGCCCCATAAAATGGAAAAACAAGCAACGCACTAAAGATATCGTCTCTTAAACCCAATAAACAAAATTCTTATCATTATACAATAATTCGGTTACAAGCCAAGCCAAAACCAAAGGACTCCTAAAGAACTATATAAAATGGCCAAAGTATATGATTTAGATCCTCAAGTACTTATCTTTAAAGAATCCACCACTACGACCCCAACGATATGGACGAATTCCTCTTCATATGGTCCGTAGTGCTAACTCTAGTTCCAACTTCCACAATTAAGCGAATAGAGAGTGCCTAGACGAATGGAGACCCGATCAAAAATGGAAGAAGAGCTAAATTAAAGCTCCCAAGACGGGTTGGAGGTCAAAGACAAACGTAGAAATCGCTTGTTTTCTTATCCAACAACCTGATATTATGGTTATCTAAACAACCTGATATAGAAAAGCCAATGAGAGGTTCACTGTTTTTCAAACAATTGGAAGGGAACCTCCCCCAAATTTTGCTCTTCCTAAGAGACGTTCCTGAAGATCTATAACACCTAATTTAATTTAAAATAGAAAACTGCTCTCCAGAAAAGCATGTTTTGACTTGTTGAAGTTGTTAGATGATAGTTTTTTTTTATTTGATAAGAGTTAGGTTTTCAGTTTTTTCTGTTTTCTAAAATCATATTCTTTGTTAGTTTAGAAATATATCATTCATCGAAATGTTAGAATATAAACACCCATTATAATATGTTGAACTGAATGTCATATTTCCTTGTCAACTTTTTTTTTTTTTTTTTAAATTTTTATTTTATTTTATTTTTATTCTTTAAAACACTAAGGCAAATATGAACAAGTCAATATATATACTAAACTAAAAAAATGATAAAAATTGTATTTAAAAAAACTGACAACCTTTAGGCCATACATTTTGAATTTTTTTTAAGATTCACTTTTTTTTATCGAAAAGATGATTCATATTCAAGTGTTTTATAATTTTGTACTTGGCAAGTTATTTATTCATATTCAAGTGTTTTTTTTAAATAATAGTTTATTTTCAACTAGATAAAATGTTATGTGTGTGTATATACACACACACATGATAATAGAACATGATTGTTTACTTTTACTTTTTTTTTTAAAAAAGAAAATTCAATGTATTTTTCTTTTTAACTTTTTATTGTGTTTATTCTTTTTAAGAATAAATAGTAATTTGTTTATTTGCTATATATTTTTAGATGCGGGTCCAACTTATTAAATTTAAACATTGAACTATTAAACCATAAACCATTTTTTTCTCAATTAATACCATGGCGATGAGTATCCACCATTTTTATTAATTAATTTTAATATTTAGTTATGGTTAAGACCTGATTAAAAGAACCTAACTCATAAAGCATGAAATGAAATTTAGACACTTGGAATTTATGTAGCTCTAGCTTTTCTTGGTGAAAAATATTATGTGATCTTTCCTTTAATTGTATCATGTAATGATGTGATATTATGTGATCTTTCCTTAAGTCAATCTGAATTGTTATCTTTTTCATTTCTGTGAATATTTGAGAAATTTTAAACAGCGTATATACTTTTAAAAAAAAAATTATAATTCAATTTCATGATTACTTTTAAAAATGATTTAACTTGATGATGAATTTATTTTTATATTTTATTTCTTATTTTCATTGTAGGATATTTTTTTTCCATTGTTTTTAGCCTTTTGTCTTCTTTTCTGAAAAATAAATTTGTTTGAAATTATAAAAAAAAAAAGGTTTGAAAAACACAATGAAGCAAGTTTTCGTAAGCAGACTTTTTTTTATATATGTTCTCATTTTCTTTTTCTTCTCTTAATTCTCTGTCTATGTTTGGTTTCGCTCTCTTTACTTTTTCTATATCTATCTCTATACTTTTTTTTCATTCTAATTTTTCTCTTCTAAATTGTTTGTCCTTATTTATATCTCTTCTCTACTTGAAAGTGATCTAAAATTTTCCCCCCAAGTTTGATTTCTCTCTCTAACATATGACTTCTTTCTTTTTTAACCGTTTTTACTGAACTAAGACTTTGCTAGAATCATTTGATTTTATATTTTTTGTTTTTAAAAATTAAGCCTACAAACTCTTGTATCTATAATTTTTTCTTTTTTGCTTATCTACTTTGATCGAAGTTTAAGTTTTGAAAACTTTTAAAATATTTATTTTGTTTTTGGAATTAGATTTAAAGAATTCAAATGTAATTGAAATTGTGAGGAAGTTATTAAATTATTTATTTCTTTTGTTTTTAAAAAGAGACCATAACTAGGAAATAGAAATATTTATTTCCAATTCATTAGCTGTTATGAGGATATGAGAAGCTTTTAGAATAGCCGTTACTAATGGGAAGAGTGAAGCCATTTATTATAGATACAGGCCTATGATTTTAGGAAGCTGTATTGGGAAGAAGTGGTTTCAAATGTTTTTTCTCCTCATTTCGTCTATTTGTTTTATCAAGGAGAATAACCTATTTTTTGGTTATATGGTACGTGTAGTAATTGGTTGTTGATTTCTCTTTTTCCTTCTTTAGATAATAGATCTTTTTCCCCATTTAGATTTTTGTAACTTGTAACTCGGCACTTCCAAGGATCTTTTCTATTTAATACATTTTGTAGAATTATTTTATACCTTTTTAATGAATTGTAAAGGTTTAAGGCCTTGGAGAACAAGTTTACATCTCTTTACAATATGTTCAAATCGGTTGGAAAATGTAGCGCGGATCATTTAATTTATTTAGGTTGAGTTTTTAAAGTTTTGCTGATATTTAATCATAAATCTAATATTGCTTTTAAAGTTTTTTTATACTATCGTTTTAAAATATGAATTTAAATTATTGATTTAAAAGTGCATATGCATTGAAAGAAAATAGAATTTATATCAAATGATAAACAAAATAATCAAAGTTTTAATGTCCTTACTATTATATCACAAGAAAAAAAAAATACAAGACAGGAACTTAAAAATAATCGCAATAAAATGAGATGCAATGATTAGTTTCTACGTTTTCTGCATGTTACTTCTAATAAACTTTAAAATGTATTATGATAATAATATCATACATTCATTAGTTAAATTATGTGTTAAGTCTTCACCTTTACGTTTGTGTTTACTTGGTTGTTAAATTTTTTTAATTATTTAATGAAATTTTAAAATCCCTAAAGTTTTCATTTTATTTTAATACAACCTAACTAAAGTTTAAAGTTTAATTAGAATCCTATTAGAAATAGGATTTACTTTTATATTTAATAAATTCATTAAGTCTTCACCTATACATTTTTAAGTTATTCATAGACACAGATTTAATGGTTTAAATTTGTAATTTAATATTTTTCATTAATTTTTTAGCTTATATTCAAATTTTCTAACTGTATTTTACTATTTCCGGAGATTCTCTCTTAAAAATAATTCTCTTAAAAGTTATCTAAAACGTTTTATTTAAAAAAAAAAAAAAACGAATGTAGTTTCTCTTTAGTCATTAAAACTCTAGAGGTGAAAGTTTTTCTCATGTTAAAAGACTAACATAACTTCACTCGTCTCCAAATATCAACATTTAGACGTGGGTTTATGGTATATTCTTCTATCTTCCTACTTAGAAACTACTCATTCTTAAATGTTCTCAAGTCTAACACCTAAAAGAGAGATAAAAGGTGGTGATGGTGAGGAAGATTGATATAAATTTATTTATAATATTCCTAAGATTCCAAATTGTTTTCCAAAAAAAATATATATTGTTTGGACATTGACCAATCAATAATCCAACTTTCTTCCGGAAATTAGAAAAAAAAAAACCGGAAGTTTGATTAAATTTTTGCATATTTGTGCAAAATTATTATTGGGAGCTGGAAAGTAGGTTGGACAGCTCAACATCCTAAGTTTTTCCATTTATCCAACTATCCCTTCACCTTTTCTCTCTCCTCGTACCGTATTAGATCAGCTTTTTGTGAGCGAATAAAGTTGAAAGGATGATCCGTCTCAAGAACACCTAGGAAGGGACCCCATCTATCATAAATCTAAAATTTACTAACTCGTCAACGTGACATGGAGGAAGAGGGTACATAGAGTAGACTTTAAGTTTTAAAGATAGCTCAATAAGAATACGAACCTTTTGTTTTAATATCTTTACTTGAGGTAAGAATTGATAGTCGGTTCTTTATCACTTGTATATGAATTCAAAATAATCCTAAGTTGACTTTAAGATACTATCAAGAGATTCTAATTGAATTACATTCAAATTTCAATAATTAATTACCTGAGAATTAGATCGTACAAATTTTTTTTAACAACCTAAAGTGCTATAAAATAACAAGGACCAGTTCATGAAGAGTGATTGGATTGATGTTATTTTCTAATGAGAGAGATGATGATTCACAAAGAGTGGGGATGACCAACCGAATTGAATTGAAAGGCACTATGAAAATCACGAAAAAGATAATACCTTAACATTATTTGTCCTTCTTGATCAATTGAATTTGGGATCCATTGAGGCCAAAGTGATTGGAAGCATGTGTTGTGTGTTGTGTGTTGTGCTTAACCAAGATTAGATTTATGTATAGGAGAAACTTTTTCCTATTTCTACTCCTACATATACATTTTTTTCTCTTTTTCTCAGTATATGCATACTATTTCTTCCAAATTTCTATAAATAAATTAAAAAAAAAAAAAAAAAAAAAAAAAAAAAAAAAAAAAAAAAAA
>NW_019272019.1:4335832-4389234 GCF_002738345.1 Cucurbita maxima
AAATTAAAAAAAAAAAAAAAAAAAAAGGAAAACCAAACATTATTTTTCGATTGAAATTGCAAATAAAATTGATCAGCTAAAAGACCTTAATAACATTACTCTAGTTTCAAACAAAATATATACTTCGGTAAATTATGAAAGCTTGTAATAAAAAATAAAAAAAGAAAAAAGAAAAGAAAAAAGAAAGGCTCGTTCAAGTAAAAGTTTAGACTATACGCTAAACGAAGATTTATTTATTTTTATTTTTAAATAACCAATACTTAATAAAAATAGCTTATGAAGTGATATTTAACGGTCCAACCTAATGGCCAATCTAAATTATTTCACCTGAATGTGTATTTTCGACCAACAAATCTAAATATATTTTCACAAACAAATCGAAAAAAAAAAAAAACTGACCAAGAAGAAACAAAAAATCTAAAAGCAGAAAACAACTCTTTCAAGAGCACCGCCTTTTAATGTACTATATTCGAATGCAATTTATTTCAAAAGCAAAAAATAAAAAAATAAAAAAAATAGAAATTTTATTCTCAAGGGTAAACTACCCGGAAGGTACGAACACACAAACCGAACCACACAACATGCAAGCTATGTGAAACAGCCTGACGAACTTCTATCAATGCCTTATCCTATTTCATAAAAGTGGTTATCCTTGGGGGCTAAAGCTATTGCTCGAACCATGCTTCTTTGTTCTTTTGGAAGATAATACTAAGAATGTGGCATAAGTAATTTGAACCTACAGAAGGAGGTATTAAGGTCTAACCATAAATAGTTATGAATGTTGAGGTCAGAAACTACGCTTTCTTTTATTTCTACACTCTTACCTAATATAAGATCTGGTCCTTCAACTCCTATAGATGAGTTTAGAAATGACTTTGAGTCGAACTATAACAGTTACAGATGAAATAGTGTACTGTTGACCATTTTATTCTATCCAACGCGGGAGGCATAGATTGAGCTACATTGACGGATCAATTAGGCCCGTGCAGATCCCACTTTAACTAAAATTAGCACAGAAATCCACTCTTCCAACAATTGTTAAACCAATTTCACTCGGCGTCCGTTACAATGAAACTGATTATATGGTGCGAAACGATCTGGTTATCTAGCTTCCAGATCGTGCACGGCCTTCATCTCCATTGGTCGAGTTAATGCACTCATTACTTATAAGAGAATGTACATATTTCCTCGCATGATCTAACTATATTTCTCAGAAGTAGCATCAATTTTCTCGGACAAGCCACATACCTCTCTGATAAAAATGCTGATGAGCATTCTAACCCTATACTTTCGATTATAAACCACCTGTTCTGATGATACTTATGTTGCAACACTGGAGATCTATTATCGTTACAACTCATCCTAAAGCGAGGCATAAACTAATTAAGTATCTAAGGACACTTGCTATTCCAATCGAGGTTATGAGCGGAGTAGTTTAAAGCTGAAACCGGATAATTTTCTGCGATAGATAGTTAAAGCAAATGACAGAACTGAGCCTCATAAAATAACAAAAACGAACAAAGATTGACCTGAATCCAAAAGACTACGGCTCTAGAATTCCTATTTCTCAGTGTGCACACGTCTTATTTTACGATAAAGCATCAGTCATACTCGTGATTCAAGGTGCACACTCGCCAATGAAATGAATAAAAATTAGATAAATTAAATAGAGCGATGCTACCAATGTCTTGTCGCACTAGGTATTAATCTATTATACTGGAGTACGGAAATGAAGCAATTATTCAGACTGAAAAAAGCAGAAGAAAATAGAGGCAAACAGTAGAAGAAGCAGAAGATGAATATATAGAACCTGGAGCTGGAGTATTCGTAGAGTTTGTTAGTGCTGGAGAAGATGATGACTCCAACATCGGCGTCGCAAAGGATCGCCAGTTCTTCCGCCTTCTTCAGCAGTCCGCTCCTACGTTTCGAGAAAGTCACTTGTCTGCTCGTCGAATTATCGATCCTCCTAATTACAATCTTGCATCTCCCCATGCTTAGATCTGCCACTCGTTCCTTCTATCCATTTTCCCGAGAAAGTTACAGAAAAGAAGCGAAACTCCAGTAAATTTCACAAATAACAAGCTACAAAGAAAATCACAACAAAATCGAAAAAAGGAAACGAAAGAAAGGCTCTAAACACTCCGTTTTTCCTCGATGTCGCACATCAAGGATACAGATACGAATTTACGGCATGCGATCAAAGAGAAAACAGAAGAAAATACTCCGATAACAAATGAAAAACGACGGACATGAAAGAACGTGAGAGAAAATGCCAGGAAATTTCCGGGAAATCGTAACTTACTTTTTCGTCAAGGAGCTGGTACGAATCAAGACAAAGAGAGATCAAACAGAATCAAGACAAAGAGAGATCAAACAGAATCAACGCTTTTCTACCGAGCGTTGTACTGAAACAGATTCACAGCATTTATCTGCACAGCGCCATATACGGAAAGGGGTCTGCGTCTATATATTGTGAATGCCCCTCAAGCCTCTGGGTTTTTTTCTAGTGTGGCAAAAACCACGGGCAACTTCATACTTATTAGGACACGTGGCCCAATCATATCGCGACGTATTTACCTGTTTTTTACCCCTCGAGTTTCGAGTCGTCCGTTATATTGATCGTCGACGTGGGCTATAGCTATGGGATACGAACACTGTTATTTTCTCCTTTAAACCTGTTTCCGATATTTTACCTATAACTTTGCGCCGATCAGACGAATTCCGTGATGAATTCGCGGCGGCCAAAGCTTCTCAGAGAACCCCGGAATAAGTATAATACAAAAGTAGGGAGGGGCAAAATGGGAAGAAAAAGTTTCTCTATTATTCATTATTATTTAAATTGGACTGTGGGAAGAAGACCGACACGTCACGTGAGCCACGTCGCCACCTGCACTCTCTTTCTATGCTAGGTGGGGAGAAGAAGAATAATGGAAGCGGCCGGTTTCTATTTGAACATTTTTAAGGTTTCTAAAATTGGTTGGGAACCCCCAAAACCACACGTGTCATCTCTCAAATATCATTTATTTGTTTTTTTTTTATAATGAATATTTTCAATAAATAAATTAAATATTTTAATTTTTCAATTTCAAATCTACCCGAATAGTATGGGGATTTGACAAAAATAACGGGCTTAAATGGAGTCTAGGCCCAGCCCGTAGGCCCATATTCTTTTTAAAAATAAAATATTAATATTTGTGATTACTCCAAATTATTATCACATGTAACACCTTCCCCCTCCTTTATGTGATTGAATGAATAAATAAAAATAATTATGACGAAAACGAGTATAATTTAGTCATAATTTGATATGTTTACTAGTAATGCTAGAATCGTCTTGTGAATGTGGAGTAAGTCACCTCCTATTTCAATCTTCAAAGTATATATTTATTTATACGGGAATTGAGATTGGAATTTCGTGCATAATTTTTTTTTATTTTTAAATATTCGTTTCAAAAAAAATTTAATATATTTTTTTATTATTTTTATTAAAAAATGTGAAACATTTTAATAATTTCTAAAATAAAATATTAAAAAAGAAAATGAAAAAAAAAAATCCCAAACAAATTTTGTTTTAATTTAAATACAATAAAGTCGAAGAGAAAAAATAAATTTAAAAATAAAAAAGATAAATGAGATTAGATAAATTGTGAATATATTAGAAAGTTTGATGGTAGATAAGATATATAAAGATTTAAAAAAAAAAAAATTTGAATTAATGGAATTAGATCATGGGAATGATAATATTTACCCAATTTAAATACAATAAAGTCGGAGAGAAAAAATAAATTTAAAAATAAAAAAGATAAATGAGATTAGATAAATTGTGAATATATTAGAAAGTTTTATAAAGATTTAAAAAAAAATAGATTTGAATTAATGAAATTAGATCATGGGAATGATAATATTTACCCAATTTAAATACAATAAAATCGGAGAGAAAAAATAAATTTAAAAATAAAAAAGATAAATGAGATTAAATAAATTGTGAATATATTAGAAAGTTTTATGGTAGATAAGATATATAAAGATTTAAAAAAAAAATAGATTTAAATTAATGAAATTAGATCATGGGAATGATAATATTTACACAATTTTATGATACGGTAGAAAAAAGATTTTGAAAATATTATCAGTTACATTAAATTCTTTTAAAAGCATCTAGAAATAGTAGAGTTTACTTTAATTAATTTATTTTAGTTAATAATTATTTTTATTATTCCATTCTCATAAGCAAACGGAATTATATATAATATATATAATGGTAAAGGTATTTAATAAACGCTGAATCCTCAACATTTTTCTTTCTCTTTTGGTAAAGGGTGGGTGAGGTCTTCGTTCGTGAAACTCATTCACTTAATTACAAGTAGTTGAATCCAATCTGTCGGTCCTCGTTCTCGAAACGTTATCGATCCACGGCTACAATTTCTTGGTAATTTTCATTCAATCTCAGAGTCTTTCCATTTTATCCTCCTTTTTGATATCCTCAAATTTCTCTGCAGCGCTTCAATTCTCCTTCCCCTAATTTTGACATAATCGGACCTTGAACGACGATCGTCTACCTTCCGTCAAGATGGCAGTTGCATCTGAAGAGACCACAAGCATATGCAATCACTGGTATTGTAATTCTGGATGGATATATAGTTTTTTTTTTTTTCGGCAAGAGATCTCTTGATTGGAAATTTTATCGATTTCAATTTATTTTATTTCTGGCGCTGGCGTTGATTTTTGTTGATGTCTTTGTCAATCGCGGTTATTGTTTGTGATTGTTTCGGAATTTCGATTTATTCCCTTCAATTGTGTTTGAGATTAGATTGTTTTGGGGGATTGAACTCTCATACAATTTAGGCACAAATCTGCCAAGGCCGGATCGTTATTTTGTTTTTTTGATTTGGAAAAAGAACTGTTTGGTAAGAATTTGAATCGCCTGATTATCTTTTCTTCTTCGTGATGAATTTGTTATCTGATCCCTTTCCTAGCAGTTGTTCTTCTATTGTGATGATCTGGATGGTAAATGCTTTTATTTCTCCATTTACAGCGGCAGAGACATTCCGTCGGCAAATATCGATCTGCATTCTGTTCATTGCGCGCGGAATCTAGAAAAATGTAAAATATGTGGCGATATGGTTCCTAAAAGACATGCGGAGGAACATTATCTGAACACTCATGCTCCCGTACGATGATTTTTCTTTCAAACTTAGTAAATACCATTGCATTCATATTCTATGGTGCATAAATGAAAGCATAACATTAAGCTTGAGGGTTATTATATTTTCTTTAGATTGCCTTGAGAAGATTCTGCAGCATACAAATTCTCTCTTAAGACTGTTTTGATAAGAATTAGTGGTACTATTAATTATTGGAATTTCAAGTGCTTATGACCTTATGTTTGGACAGGTTTCCTGTTCGCTGTGTAGCGAGACCATGGAACGAGACATTTTAGCCATTCATAAAGGCGAAAACTGCCCTCAAAGGATTGTCACTTGCGAGTTCTGTGAGTTCCCGTTGCCAGCAGTAGATTTGGCTGAGCATCAGGTATGACAAATATTGAATTTGTAGTTAAATGAGAATTTCAAAAGCGATCTCCATGTTATATACCTTTGTTGGTTCAAATGTACAGGAAGTATGTGGTAACCGGACCGAACTTTGTCATCTGTGTCGTCGATATATCAGACTACGAGAACGATATAGCCATGAAAATAATTGCAAGGGTGTCGCAGCTGCAGATACCGTTGCTGAATCTTCCAGGTATTTCAACTTGCAATTCTTGAAAGTAATCTAATTATTCTATACTGATAACTGCTATCTCTCATTGAGCCCCATAGGATGTCAATTTTTGATGCTATATGCAGTTGGTAGTGCCTAGTTTAAGGTTCTGTATAGTTATCCCATGGCTATGGCTTTCTTCTTGTGGATATCGAAAACCATGGAAATTTTAGATACCCTCTTCCATGAATTTCTTTGCCCTCTCTTTTAATTATCATATATTGATGAATGTTGATCAATTGGTTATTTAATCTGTCTTAGTATTTATTTGTTACTTCTATAAATACATTTTGAAATTAAAAATCTGAACTTTTCAGTCTCAGTCTTCACTCATCAAGGAAAAACCAAACTTTTTCACTACTATAGATGTAACCGCCCGTTTCTTTCTAGGCTTCCCCTCAAGGTTTTAAAACGCATCTATTAGGGAAATGTTTCCATACCCTTATAAGGAATGTATCGTTCCCCTCTCCAACCGATGAGGGATCTCACAATCCACCCCCTTTGGGGACTAGTGTCCTCGCTGAGACACCGGCCGATGTCTGGATTGGATACCATTTGTAACAGCCTAAGCCCACTGCTAGTAGATATTGTCCTATTTGTACTTCCTCTCCTGGGCTTTTTCTCAAGGTTTTTAAAACGTGTCTACTAGGTAAAGGTTTCCACACTCTTATAAGAAATGCTTCGTTCTCCTCTCCAAACGATATGGGATCTCACCATAGCTGAGCTCCATGGATTCAAGTGCTAAAGTCTGAAACTTGCATTGTATTTTAAAACATCTCCCTGGTCTTTTGTAAACTTAAAACTTTGGCAATAAATGAGTCTTGATGGTATTGTACACATGAGTGCCCTGTAATTTGCGCGTTCTTTGTTCTTCCTTCTCAACGGAATGACGAAAATGTGTGTGTGCTGCCATAGGGTTAGCTTCCAATTTATCAGTAGGGTCGATTAGGAATATACCAGATCGAATGAATTTATAGTATGTGGGAATGATGCCTGGTACAACTTGGAACTCAACCCTCAGTTCTTTACTCACGTTCATAACTTTTCTTATTCTATATGTTCAGTTTGTTATCTTCTAATAACGTGCAATCACTCTAAACTGTATCTGAAGGGATGTGGGGGCAGCTCCAGAAAGAGATCAAGTTAGAGATCGAGGCGCTCGACGAAGACAGCCACAGGAGTTTTCTACCCGACGTCTTATATTCACTATTGCAATAACGGGCATTGCCGTTCTACTAGGATCGCTATTTTTCCAGAGAAAGGCCGAGAGCAACATCATGCACTGATCGATGGTAAGCTTACCACAGATCCTACAACTTCCATTTTTCTGCAGCAAGAATATCAGAACACTACTGTAAACTTATGAAACACATGGGCGGATAATTTGATTATGGCCTGATGCTCTGCCTCCTCTGCTCTTTGGGGGATTTTATTTATGTTGGTTGGAATTACGTGGGAAGAAAAAGTAAATTTAATTCCTTGCGATTTTTTACTTTACTATTTGTTGGTAGCGTACTGAATGAGTTCCCATTTTGTGAATATTTGGTTTAAAGAGATAAATATAATTGTTCCTAAAATTGCTACTTTTTAAATGTCAAGAATTTAGAATCTGCCACTGTCAGAACTTTTTTTTTTTATTTTTTTTATTTTATAAGAATAATATATCTTCTTTTTATATAATGATAATAATAATACTAATAATCGGAGGTAAATTAGGAAGGAGACAACATTAAATTTTAATCTTTTGATGTTTTTTTAATCCAACTTTTGTTTTTGGTTCCACCTGTTGGCCACGTGGTTGCTTTTCGAATAATAAGCTTTGTTTTTTTTTTAGTTTAATTATGAATTTATTTATTTTCAGAAGAATTCTTAGAAGAAAAAAATAAATATAAAATTAAAAATGTTATTGTTTTTGAAAAGTTGTTGATCCATCTTTAGAGAGAGAAAAAAAACTATCATAATTATTTTTAATTAATTAACTAATAATTAATATTAATTACTTAAAAGTCAGTATTTTTTTAAATTTAGACAAATCTTAAATCTAGATATTTAAAATCCAAGATATAAAAATAATATTTTTAAATTCAATTATATATCAAATAAAAATTTAGTGACCAAAATAGTATTAATTAAACTGGCCAAATCGTTGACTTGGATAGTACTTATTCAATCCATATATCTCATTTACTAATTTTGAAATTATTATAATTTGAAGCTATTTCCAATAATTCACTTCTTAAATTGCTTGCTTAGATGCAAAATGTTCCCTAAAGGATGCTCTCTCCCCTCCCGGGTGAATATCGCTTATCTTGGTATTAGTTTGAATGGATCAGTTTATTTTAGTGTTATTTGTAATAGTCCAAGTCTATCACTAGATATAGTCTGCACTGTCCATTGATTGGCTCTAATATTGTCCCCATTATTCGGTGACTAACTCTAATATCATATGTAACAGTCCAAGTTTATCACGAGCAGATATTGTGTCTAGTGACAATACCTAATACTAATTGCAGTAGCCAAAACTCATTGCTAGATATTGTTTGCAATGTTCGGTGACTAACTCTAATATAATTTGTAACAGTTCAAACTCACCGCTAGCAGATATTATTCATTTTGACCTGTTGAGTATCGCTGTCAACGTCACGATTTTCCTCTTTCTTTTGTTAGTGCGGTTGGGAGTAGATTAGAAAACACTTAAAACTTTTCTTTGAAGTCTTCCAACTTCCCATCCTTTCCTTCAACTCCCAGATTCATAGTTTTGAAATTAAATGTACAAAACAAAAAATGGCATTATAAATATTTTCTTTTCCTAACTGAAAATGTTGTCATTTCATAAAATCCAACAACTTCTGGGGTTTAGCCTTTTTTAAAAATGGCCAATAAGGCGACACTCCAATTGGATATTCACGATCATCACGTAAGTCACAATTCTTTCTCCGACACTAATTTTGAAATGGTAAAAATCACTCTCAAACATGTTTTTAACCGTTCAAAATCATTTCGATCGTATGAAAATTACGTCTAAAAGTAATTGATTTTGAATGATGATTTTAACCATCCCAAAATCGCTCCCGAACATGTTCTTAAATTGGTTTACGAACATCTTAGCATTTTTGTGGACTGCAGGTAGTCATGGACAATGGTATACTGGCAGTGACACTGTCGAAGCCAGATGGAAATGTTACCGGGATCAAATACAGCAACATTGACAACATTTTAGAAGTTCGTGATAAGGAGGCTCATAGAGGGTATATGATTTCCTTTACTGTTATCAATTATCATGCCTCTTCATCATTTTCCTACTTAATTCCAAACCATATGGTTACTCAGATTTATGAATGAACTATATGATGCAGGTACTGGGACCTCGTGTGGAACTCCGGCACACCGGGAACGACGGGAACGTTCGATGAGTATGTCGAAACTCATACTAACTATTAATTTAAAGTTTTAATTTCAAACGTTTTAACATTAACGTTAAAGTTTTTGGTGAAAACTGCTAATATTTTTGTTTCAAAAATATTTTTGAAGTTTACATTTTTATTAATATCTCAATTTTTCTTAAAAATTTAAAAAATATATTTAAATTTTTTTAAAAAATTTAAAATACTCTCTATCATAGTCATATTTTAATACCTATATTTCAAAAGCACGGTTATTGTTTTGAATTTTCAAATTTCCATTAATATCTTTAAATATTTTAAAATTTTTTAAAAATATATTTAAATTAAAAAAGTTTCAAAAATATCATTAGAAAATATTCCAAAGCATAATTTTGTTTTTAAATTTTTAGAAAAAAAATATTTTACATAAATAATTTATGTACACTCGAAATAGTTAATTTTTACAAATTTATTACACGGATCTTTTTTAAAGTTTTTATTAATTAAATCGCTTTAATGTGCGAAATATTTAAAATTATTCCAGGATGAGAGGAAAAGAATTTGAAGTGGTTGTGCAAAATGAGGAACAAATAGAGCTCTCATTCAAAAGGAATTATTCATTTAAGGACAAGGAAGTTCCATTAAACATAGACAAAAGGTGGCTTCAACCTTTGCCCTAATTAAGCCAATTTTTTTGAATAATAACTTGAAAATAAAGCTTATGGAAGTTCCTTTTTCAGGTTCATAATGCTTCGTAACTCCTCTGGATTCTACTCCTACGCCATCTACGAGCACTTGAGGGAATGGCCACCATTCAACCTCCCTCAAACCAGGATTGTGTTTAAGCTAAGCAAAGACAAGTACGACACGATACACTCCCGTGCTCATATATTTCTAATTCATATATATTTAGAAGAGAGACAATTTCATCGATGAATGAAACGAAAGGAACTCTCGAGTTCCCATCACTTACGTTCTTTACAAAAGAACATGTCAATAGAAATCGAACGGAGATGAAAAGCCCAGAATGATATCGAATCTAAAAATTTATTCTATAGTTGAAAAAACATGTGAAGTCCGACATCAGTTGGAGAGGGAAACGAAACATCCCTTATAAGAGAGTAAAAATCTCTCTCTAATAGATGCGTTTTAAAACCGTGAGACTGATGGTGATACATAACATGTCAAAGCGGATAATATCTGTTAGCGGTGGGCTTGAGCTATTACAAATGGCATCAGAGTCAGACACTGAGCGGTGTGCCAACGAGAACGTTGGGCCCTCAAAAGAGGTGGATTGTAAGGTACCATATCGGTTGGGAAGTGAAACGAAACATCCCTTATTAGGCGGTGTAAATTGTCATTAATAGATGCGTTTTAAAATAACGAGCCAAAACATCTCTAAAAAACGTTGCATTTCTTTCGCACTATAGAAGGGATGACCCGCAAAAGCAACCGAAATTCTTACCTAAAAACGAGATGCATCCAAAGTTTAGGGTTTCGGGTTTAGGGCATTCTCCGTTCTAATGGTGATGTTTTTTTTCTTTTGTTTTTGTTTGATTGTAATATAGGTTTCATTACATGGCGATCGCAGATAACAGAAAGAGATCGATGCCACTCCCTGACGACAGAGTAGGCCGCAGAGGCAAAACCTTGGATTTTCCTGAAGCTGTATTACTAGTCCATCCTAGAGAAGCTGCGTTCAAGGGAGAGGTGGACGATAAGTACCAATATTCTTGTGAAAATAAAGATCTTAAAGTGCATGGATGGATATCCATGGATCCTTCCGACGACCCTCCGGTGGGTTTCTGGCAAATCACTCCGAGCAGCGAGTTCCGATCCGGCGGACCGCTCAAACAGAACCTCACCTCTCATGTGGGACCATATGCTCTTGCAGTAAGTATTGTCTACTTGTCACTTTACTTATAAACTCACGACCAACTCTTAATTATAATTAACCGAGGTGGGAGTCCTCTCCCAACGATCCTCAATAATACTCTTCTCGAACCAAATACGCTATAAAACCTCCCATGAGGCCTATGGAACCCTAGAACAACCTCCTCTTATCGAGGTTCGACTCTTTCTTTGGAGCCCTCGAACACTTTAGTCTTTTGACTACAACTTCGAGGCTCACAACTTCTTTGTTCGATATTTGATAATTTTTAATGCGTATTCCTGGTAAATTCATGATCAACTCCTTAATTAGCGGACGCCAACCATCTCAATATTAAAGAATTTACATAATTGGAACAAATATCAGATGTTTCTTAGCGCTCACTATGGAGGAGAGGAGTTGGTGCTGAAGATGAATCCTGATGAGCCGTGGAAGAAAGTATTTGGACCTGTCTTTTTCTATCTTAATTCTGTTCCTAATGGAACTGATCCACTTTCTTTGTGGGAAGATGCTAAAACTCAGGTCTTTTCTTATTTTTTATTTATTTATTTATTTTTATGATTATGAATATATATATTTATTTTAATCTCACTATTTCTCAGATGACGAAGGAAGTTCAAAGCTGGCCCTATTCTTTTCCAGCTTCTGAGAATTTCCCACCACCAAACCAACGTGGTAGATTGACTGGCAACTTATTTGTCCTTGACAGGTACGTTTACTATTTTTTCTCGGGTGACAACTCAAGTCCACTGCTGGTAGACGTGGGATCTCACAATCTACTTCGTTCGAGTCTAGCAAGGAATCTCACAATCCACCCCATGGGGGTCCAACGTCCTAAATGGCACACTACTCGACCTCTGACTCTGATACCATTTATAACAACTCAAGTCCACTGCTAGTCAATATTGTCAGTTTTGGCCCATTATGTTTGCCTTGTGAGATTTTTAGTAGGACCCTTAAAGGGTGGATTGTGAGATCTAGCATTAATTGGAGAGGAAGAGAAAAAAATATTTTTTATAAGGGTGTAGAAACCTCTCCAAGTAAATGGGTTTTAAAACTGACCATACATAACGGACTAAAGTGGACAATATCTACCGGCGGTGGGCTTGAATTAATTCAAATGGTATAAGAGTCAGACATAGTGGTGTCCTTCTTTATAAAAATGTGAAAACTTTATCCTAACGAACGTGTTTTAAAACTTTGAAGCTGACAGCTATAAATTATTTTTATAAAAATTAATAGTAATTTCACTGCATTTGTGAGCAGATATGTTAACCAAGAGCAAATGCCGGCAGCTGAGGCATATGTGGGACTGGCAGCGCCGGGAGATGCTGGATCATGGCAGACCGAAACCAAGGTACTGAGCGATTGACTATATTTGATTTTCACCAAATAATGAGAACTAAGAGAATGATGTGTATTTAAACCATGATCAGGGCTACCAGTTTTGGACCAAAACAGATGCATATGGCTCGTTTAGCATCGAAAATGTGCGCATCGGCGACTACAATCTTTATGCTTGGGTTCCTGGCTTCATTGGTGACTACCATTACGACGTTGTCATTAGCGTCTCTGCAGGTTTTGATTCACATTTCAAATATCTTCATTTAATTAAGAACAAAATATGCATTATGAATTAAGAGGTTAGACGTTCAAATTCAAAAAAGAAAAAATTCTATGTGAATGAAGCTTATAACTCAAGAAGCGAAAGAACTCTCAACATTTATAATTATATCCAGGTAGTGATATCGACATAGGGGATCTTGTTTTTGAGCCGCCAAGGAATGGTCCAACGGTGTGGGAAATAGGCATTCCTGATCGCTCTGCAAATGAATTCTATATTCCTGATCCTAACCCAAACTACATTAACAAATTGTATGTCGACCATCCAGATAGGTACGAGAGCTTTTCTCTTTCAACTACAGTTAATCGCTTCTTGTTAAGGATAGTTGACCGTTCATTAAGGCAAATATCTAGATATTTGCCTTACATTACGGGTTACCATATTTTCTCTTTTACTAAATGCAAATATATTGTATTCATTTATTATTCTTTCCTTTTATCGCTATTTCCTTATTATTTGTAATTTACCTTATTTCTGTATTCTGTAAATGATTATAAATAAGAGAACTCTCACCACCATTTGGGTGTGGTGGATTAATCAAACATTCACATGGTATCAGAGCCCTTTCGGTTTAACAACCCTGATCCTTTCTTCTCTATGGCTTCCGAATCTTGTTATCATCTTCTTCCTTTCAATACTCTAATCCATATGATCACCATCAAACTTTCTTCCTCCAATTATCTTCTTTGGAAAAGCCAACTTCTCCCTCTTCTTGAGAGTCAAGACATGCTGGGCTATGTCGATGGAACTATGGTTCCACCACCTCGCTTTGAACCAGAAACCTCCTCAACATTCAACCCCAAATATTTGGCATGGAGAGCAGCCGATCAACGACTTCTCTGTCTCCTGCTCTCCTCTCTCACTGAGGAAGCCATGGCTGTTGTCGTTGGTCTCTCTACTGCACGTGATGTTTGGCTTGCGTTGGAAACTACGTACAGCCATCAGTCAAAAGCTCGTGAACTGAGACTCAAGGATGACTTGCAGTTGATGAAACGTGGCACAAAACCTGTTGCTGAGTATGCCCGTGCCTTCAAAAAAATTTGTGACCAACTTCATGCCATTGGCAGACCCGTCGAGGACATTGATAAAGTGCATTGGTTCCTTCGTGGACTCGGCACCGAATTTTCAGCTTTTTCTACTGCTCAGATGGCTCTCACCCCTATCCCCTGTTTTGCAGATCTAGTCTCTAAAACTGAAAGTTTTGAGTTGTTCCAGCGCTCCCTTGAGTCCTCTGACTCCACTCCTACAGCATTCATAGCCACTAATCGTGGCCGCACCCATGAAAGTCACCCTGCTTCCTTTACCAATCAGCGAGGTCGTTCTTATTCTCACAAAAACAACTCTTCTAATCGAGGACGAACCCACTCAAGTCAGGGTCGTCGACCACCTCATTGCCAAATATGCCGCAAAGAGGGCCATTATGCTGACCGCTGCAACCAACGGTATGTTCGACCTGATTCTTCTCATGCTCACCTTGCTGAAGCCTTTAACACGTCATGTTCTATTGCTGGACCCGATGCTGCTGATTGGTTTTTGGACACTGGAGCTTCGGCCCATATGACTGCCGACCCATCAATTCTGGATCAGTCTAAAAATTACACGGGTAAGGACTCTGTGATTGTAGGAAACGGTGCATCCCTACCCATTACCCACATCGGTACTCTTTCTCCTGTTCCAAATATTCACTTATTAGATGTCTTGGTTGTCCCTCACCTCACTAAAAATCTTCTTTCCATAAGTAAATTAACGTCTGATTTTCCTCTCTCCGTTACATTTACTAATAATCTTATTACTATCCAGAATCATCAAACAGGAAGGGTGGTGGCAACCGGTAAAAGAGATGGAGGGCTATATGTGCTGGAGCGCGGCAACTCTGCTTTTATTTCAGCCCTTAAAAACAAATCTTTACGTGCTTCATATGATTTATGGCATGCTCGTCTGGGTCATGTGAATCATTCTGTTATTTCTTTTTTAAATAAAAAAGGTCATCTTTCTCTTACGTCTTTATTGCCTTCTCCATCATTATGTAATAGTTGTCAGCTTGCGAAAAGCCATCGATTGCCTTATTCCCGCAATGAACGTAGGTCGTCTCATGTGTTAGATCTTATTCATTGTGATCTTTGGGGTCCTTCTCCCGTCAAATCAAATTCGGGTTTTCTTTATTATGCTATTTTTATTGATGATTATTCTCGATTCACTTGGTTTTACCCTTTAAAATTTAAATCTGATTTTTTTGATATTTTTCTTCAATTTCAAAAATTTGTGGAAAATCAATATTCTTCTCGTATCAAGGTATTTCAAAGCGATGGTGGTACCGAATTTACTAGTACTTGTTTCAAAACTCATTTACGTAATTCTGGCATCCACCATCAACTCTCTTGTCCATATACACCTGCTCAAAATGGTCGTGTTGAGAGAAAACATCGTCATGTGACTGAGACTGGCTTGGCCCTTCTCTTTCACTCTCATCTTTCTCCTCGTTTTTGGGTTGACGCCTTCAGCACTGCAGCTTATATTATCAACCGGTTGCCTACTCCACTTCTTGGAGGTAAGTCACCCTTTGAACTCCTTTATGGCTACACTCCACATTATGACAATTTTCATCCCTTTGGTTGTCGTGTTTATCCTTATTTGCGTGATTATATGCCTAACAAGCTTTCTCCCCGCAGCATTCCTTGTATTTTTTTGGGTTATAGTCCTGTTCATAAAGGGTTCCGCTGTCTTGATCCCGCCACCACTAAGCTATATATCACCTGCCATGCTCAATTTGATGAAACTCACTTTCCTGCTATCCCTAGCTCCCAAGCCCAACCTCTTTCCACTATTCCTATTTCAAATTTCTTGGAACCACATCTTCATCATATTGATTCATCCCCCCCTACCACTTCATCACCGCACATTCCTCAATCCAGTTCATCCCCGTGTGATATTTGTTCTGACCTTGTAGATGAGTCTGTGCAGGTTGATACTTCTCTTGCAGGTTCCACTTTGTCACCCTCGACTTCTAATTCAACCTCTATTGAACCTCCTGTTGATTTCTCTTCTTTGGGCACTCATCCTATGATCACACGCGCCAAAGCTGGTATATTCAAGACTCGTCATCCAGCAAATCTTGGTATGTTGGGCTCATCTGGACTTCTCTCTGCTCTTCTTGCATCCACTGAGCCAAAAGGATTCAAATCTGCGGCTAAGAATCCTGCTTGGGTGGCTGCCATGGATGAAGAAATTCGAGCGTTACAACAAAATGATACTTGGACTTTGGTTCCTCGCCCTGCCAACACCAACATCGTGGGCTCTAAATGGGTGTTTCGTATTAAATATTTGCCCGATGGATCCGTCGAGCGTTTCAAGGCTCGTCTCGTTGCCAAAGGTTATACTCAGGTTCCTGGTCTTGACTACACTGACACTTTCAGTCCAGTTGTCAAAGCTACCACTGTCCGTGTTGTGCTTTCTATTGCAGTCACAAATAAATGGCCTCTTCGACAACTTGATGTCAAGAATGCTTTTCTCAATGGAACGCTTATTGAACGTGTTCATATGGAACAACCTCCTGGGTATGTTGATCCTCGATTTCCAAAGCATGTTTGTCTATTAAAGAAAGCTCTCTATGGCTTAAAGCAAGCTCCTCGTGCTTGGTTTCAGCGTTTTAGCTCATTTCTTCTCACACTTGGGTTTTCTTGTAGTCGCGCTGACACGTCCCTTTTTGTCTTTCATCAGCAATCTAACCTTATCTATTTGCTTCTTTATGTTGATGACATTATTGTTACCGGCAACAACTCATCTCTTATTAACAGCTTTACTCGCAAGCTTCATTCTGAGTTTGCTACCAAAGATTTGGGTTCTCTCAGTTACTTTCTTGGTCTTGAAGCTTCACCCACTCCTGATGGTCTCTTTATCAGTCAGTTAAAATATGCTCGAGATATTCTTACTCGTGCTCAGTTGCTCGATAGCAAACCAGTTCACACTCCCATGGTTGTTTCTCAACACCTGACTGCTGATGGTTCTCCTTTCTCTGATCTTACTCTCTACAGATCTCTTGTTGGCGCCCTTCAGTACTTGACTATCACGCGTCCAGATATTGCCTATGCTGTCAATTCTGTCAGTCAATTCTTGCATGCCCCTACTGCAGATCACTTTCTTGCTGTCAAACGTATTCTTCGCTATGTCAAAGGAACACTCCACTTTGGTCTTATCTTTCGTCCATCCACTGTTCCTAGTACGCTAGTCGCTTATTCGGATGCTGACTGGGCTGGTTGTCCCGATACTCGTCGTTCTACATCCGGCTATTCTATTTATCTTGGTAACAATCTCATTTCTTGGAGTGCCAAAAAGCAACCTACTGTATCACGCTCCAGCTGTGAATCTGAGTATCGTGCTCTTGCCACAACTGCTGCTGAACTTCTTTGGGTTACGCATCTTTTGCATGACCTCAAGGTCCCTATTTCACAGCAGCCCTTACTCTTATGTGACAACAAAAGTGCTATTTTTTTGAGCTCTAATCCTGTTTCTCACAAGCGGGCCAAGCATGTTGAACTAGATTATCATTTCCTTCGAGAACTTGTTATCGCTGGCAAACTTCGTACACAATATGTACCCTCTCATCTCCAAGTTGCTGACATCTTCACAAAGAGTATTTCTCGACCTCTCTTTGAATTTTTCAGATCCAAGCTTCATGTTCGTTCAAATCCGACGCTCAGCTTGCGGGGGGGTGTTAAGGATAGTTGACCGTTCATTAAGGCAAATATCTAGATATTTGCCTTACATTACGGGTTACCATATTTTCTCTTTTACTAAATGCAAATATATTGTATTCATTTATTATTCTTTCCTTTTATCGCTATTTCCTTATTATTTGTAATTTACCTTATTTCTGTATTCTGTAAATGATTATAAATAAGAGAACTCTCACCACCATTTGGGTGTGGTGGATTAATCAAACATTCACACTTCTCTTAAATCTTATGTTGATTTAATAATAAATTAGAGGATGCCTATGGAGCGGGGACGGGTTCCAATCTCCACTCTTACAAAATTTTCATTTGTTTAGCATTTTTTAATTAGCACGGAGAAATCTTTCTCCACTCGCTCTTCATTTTACATTGGGTTTGCGGAGCCTCAATCCCACGAATTAAATGAAAATCTCTATAATAATATATCATTAATTAATTTGTCTTTTTTTTTTTTTTTAATTTCAAAGCTGATAGTGACAGAAGAAAATAATTAAATTAAATAGCTTAAATTCTTAGAATATTACCGTTGAGCAGATTTAGGCAATATGGACTGTGGGAAAGATATGCAGAATTATATCCTGATACAGACTTAGTATATACCGTTGGAGTCAGTGATTACCCAAAAGATTGGTTCTTCGCTCATGTTAATCGGTACGTTCCAATATATGGTAATATGTCGATTAAAATATACCAAATTCATAAGGTTTTTAATTAATTAATTAATTAATTAATTAATATTTTAAAATTAATTGCAGGACCAGAAATGATGGGTCCCATTTACCAACCACGTGGCAAATCAAGTTTACACTCGATAACAACGTAGATAAGAGCGGTATCTATAAATTGCGAGTGGCTTTGGCCACTGCCAATGTTGCTGAATTACAGGTACTCATTCTATTATATTATTAAATTATAAAATTAATTTTTTAAATTTGAATAATTTGATATTACTTTTTCTTTTTAAATAAAAATAGATTCGGGTGAACAATCTAGAAGTAGAGCATGCTCTATTTACGACTGGACAAATTGGACACGACAATGCAATTGCAAGACATGGCATTCATGGACTCTATCGACTCTATAGTGTCGACATGTCGGGATCTGTACTGGTAGAAGGAGAGAACACCATCTTCCTTTCACAAATTATAAACGATTCATCTTTCAACGGCGTGATGTATGATTATATCCGCCTCGAAGGCCCCCCATCGGACGTCTCTACACATCCATAAAATATATGTTTTTTCTTTTTTCATGTAAAATTTATAATTATAGAAGTATTGTTGTGAACTAAAAGTTTCTCAGAAATTTTATTACAGAGTCAATTTTTAACCGTTCAGAATAAATTTTTACGGTACCAATGTGAAAATATAATTTTTCAGGATTAAAAAACATATGGAGTACGGAGTAATATTTTAATGTTAAGAAACCTTTTCTTTATTGGGCCGGGCCGAAAGGGTTTATTGGGCTTACAAGAATGGGCCATCGAAACTCAAAACAGGCTTAAGGGCCCAAAATGATTCAACAAAGTCGCTTTCTAGGGAGAAATTCGTCATTTTGATGAGTTTCTATTCCGTCTCTTTGCTGCTATATATACCCTCATCTACAAAATCTAGGGTATAAAAAGCCCCAAATTTCTTCGCTCGCGAAAAGCTTTGGAGCCATCGTTGTCCCGGTTAGAATCAAGAAACGAGAAGAATCACATACTTACCAACAATCTGTAACTACTATTCCTTGCTTCTACTCTCTCTTTAATTTTATTTCGTTCCATTTAGAATTGATCTCTCGCTTTTATTTCGAAGATTTTGCCAGCTTTCTCGAATTCTGATGCTATGTTTCAAAATTTTCTGAAGATTTTGTCAATTCCGGACGTGTATTTTTTGAGTAAATTTGATATCTTAGCTAAAGAGCTTCCATATTTTTCAGATCTTGTTTTCTGAAGAAGAATGGCAACGTTTGAACTCTACCGCAGATCGACGATCGGAATGTGTTTGACTGAAACTTTGGACGAAATGGTCCAGAACGGTACTCTTAGTCCGGAGCTTGCTATTCAAGTTCTTGTCCAGTTCGATAAGGTACAGTCAAAGCTGTTTGGAGATTTTATATATTTTTGGATTTGTGTACGGAATTAAGGTTTAAGGTCTTGTTTGATTTAATTTCCTTCCACTTTTGGCTTTTGCAGTCTATGACTGAGGCTCTGGAATCACAGGTGAAAAGCAAGGTGTCTATCAAGGTATCCTTTTTTTTTTTTTTTTCTGGCTTATGAATTTGGCGGATCTTTTAATGCAGAGATTTATGTTGCTAAGTCAACATTATAAACTTGAAACGTGATTTAATAACTGATAAGAGGAATTGGTTGTGTCTGCCTGTTCTGAGATTGCTCTGTTTGTGCTTTAGTGCACGTCTAGCCTTGAGCCAAATTGTTTTGTCGGCAACACACCTATATGTCGAATGTTTAGTAGAATATTTTCCGTGGTCTTTGGTTTCATATACAAATGCACAGCATACAAACATTTGTATTTGAAACGTGGAAGTTTCGTTGGTGGAACTTTTGATTAGGTTACTTGTGTTCATTCCATTCCTTGTTTTGTTTTCTCCTAATTCTTGAAACGTTTTCAGTATAAAATATTGCACATTGAATTAGTTTATCTGGATTGAACTTTGTTACTTTGTGTTTTTGGAATTTGGCGATAAAGTAATCGATGTCATTAGGGATATGGCCTTGCTACAATATCAGGTTCCACAATGAGCCTTAACGACTATTCAATCCGAAGGGTGTCGGATTTTCTCATGATACTCAGTTGAAAGTTGATAGTGCATAGATTATATGTTAAGTTTTCTTTAAAAGAAACTTTGAACTTACAATCACACAGCAATATTTAAGGTGTTATGTAGTCAACGGGCCTGGCATTCTTCTAGATCTTCCCAGCCATTTCTTTTGTCTCTTTCTTTCATAACACCAATCAATTTGTTTTTGCCAAGTGAATGTATTTCATAACGCCCCCCCACCAATCACCTATTCTGTGTTTTGCAACAGGGACATTTGCACACCTACCGGTTCTGCGACAATGTTTGGACATTCATTTTGCAGGATGCAACATTTAAGAACGAGGATTCCCAAGAGACTGTTGGAAGAATTAAAATAGTAGCATGTGACTCAAAGTTACTCACACAATAAGCTTGATGATGAAATTTGCATAATTATTTGATGATGGTAGAAGGAAATAGTCATGGTGACGAAATGGCCATCCGGGGGCAATGTTGCGAGTTTGAAGCAATTCAAACATGATTCTGTAAAGTCATCGACCCGAACAGCTAAAAGTTACTTTCACGCCCATTGAAGATACATTTGACTGTAATTGGCATTTAAAGCTGATTACATAACAAGTATACAGCCCTTCTAGTGTAATGATAATAAAAACATGATATCTATTTTCATATTATGCTTTCAATCTTTGTTTCTATTAGTGTCTTTCAAACTCAAAACTTATCCCAGAGTTCCACTCATATATTCCTGTCCTTTGTTAAAACCTTTTTTCTGTACATGAGATTCAAGTTTCCATGATTCCATTAACCTTAGCATTTTATTGGCATTAAAAGAGTCAGACATTTTCATGTTTCCCCAAGTATCTGTAACCTTCCATTTTGTCCCCAAGGCGTGCTCGATACGATTGATTTCCAGAAACGCCTAATTGGGCAAACACGATCCAAACATTTTTAGCCCTCGATCCCTTATACAACAATATAGGGAACCCTCCTTGATTAGGAACAAATTTGAAAGCATTTGGTGGTCTATTGCCTCCTCAATTGAAGGTTTTCTCGAATGAGAGGCATGGAAAGAAAGCCCTCCTCTTCATCTTTAATAGCCTCAACTCCATCAAAACTTCTTCACAGACACTATCAGTTACACCACCCGTCCTAAAAGGCAAAAATGAGTAGTTGCCAAACTGGGCCTATTTGAAACCTCAATTCAGAAAACACAGCAGTCCCTTCTAATTTACTAACAACCATGTCCGGGTTTGGACGATATTTAAACCGATATTCGCACGTTTGCTCACCCCTTCCTGCTTGGAATCATTTATGTTGGAGGTAATAAGCTGTAGCCTCACTGAGGCAGAACCATCCTATAGTCTGACATTTTCGTAAGCGCAAATTATCCTTGTAATTCGATGTGTCCGTGGCAGGTCAAAGCCAAAAAGTTAAGATTTGTGATTGGTTCGGGATGTAGTTCTTCAATTTCAATATGGTAGTTGTTAATTGGATCTAGGTCCCGTGGAAAAAGAGGAAGCTAATTGAAGTGATTGATTGATGGAGAAGTTTGAAGAGGTGGAAATGAAAACGATGCTGATAGTGAAACTCTCGTGAAATAATAGAGAAACCCAACTTGGCGAGCCTCCAAGACAATGAGGCGAGCACTACTAACCAAGCCCAACTTCACAAACATAATGCTCAAGCTATTGAAAGAGCTGATCTTGCTTTACCCAAACCTTTCCTCAAATGATAATAAATGTTGATTGCGTAACTATGGTCAAGCATCCTAGTCGACCCTTGATCGAGCACACCACATTACACCAATGTGGTGATTAATCCCACACATTTTGATGCTTTAAGTTAGTACCAAATCAACGAAGACTTACATTTTCAGTGAAAGAGATGTCGAGATAAGTCTGACAATGATCAATCAATTAAGAGGTTCCTTACTCCTTTTGTGTAACATGTTCAGTCCTCGGCTCGGCCTTCATGGTCTCCAAGAATCTTCGTTTTCTTTTCTGGACGCGTGGGCCTATAGGCATCGTGGGTTCAAACCCATGCGCCACCGCATGATTTTACCCGGAACAATATTATAATCAAAACAATGAAATGATAGTTCATATTCCAAAATGCCGGCTCGTGATATTTGCTCAATCACGATTATTGGCCGTTTCTTTATAATATTGATGTTTCAGATCCATAAGCTCGAAGCCTGCTTCAAAAAGAAGCTGAAGCAATTGGTCTTTCACTGATTCAGTGCTTTGCTTTGATGGCAAACGGCGGCGTTCTGCACGTAGTGGTATTCCCATGGCTAGCCTTGGGCCATCTCATTCCCTATGCTCGTCTCGCCATTTGTTTAGCCCAAAAGGGCCTTAAAGTTTCCTTCATATCAACCCCAAGGAACCTCGGTAGAATTCCCAAAATACCCCCACACCTCTCCTCCGCCGTAAACCTCGTTGGCTTCCCTCTGCCCCCCGTCGACGATCTTCCGGTCGCCGCCGAGGCTTCCTCCGACGTACCGTACAACAAGCAACAGCTATTGAAGAAGGCCTTCGACTCTTTGGAATCGCCGTTGTCCGATTTGCTTCGCGATTTAAATCCCGATTGGATTATCTACGATTACGCCTCTCACTGGCTTCCGCCACTCGCGGCAGAGCTCCGTATATCGACTGTTTACTTCAGCCTCTTCACCGCCGCGTTCCTTGCCTTTCTCGGCCCGCCGTCGAAGCTGTCCTATGGCGGAGGTTCCCGGTCAACGGTGGAGGACTTCATGAAGGTCCCTGAGTGGATGCCTCCAGAATCGAACATCCTCTTCCGGTACCATGAGATAAAAAAATCCTTAGACGGAGCAACCGGAAATGAATCCGGAACGTCCGATTCAATCCGATTCGGTGTTTCAATCGAAGAGAGTGTGGCTGTGGCCGTAAGAAGCTCCCCGGAACTGGAGCCGGAATCGTTCGATTTGCTCTCAAAGCTCTACCAGAAGCCAGTCATTCCGATTGGATTCCTACCTCCATTAACGGAAGACGCAGAGGAACTGAGCGGAGATATCAAAGAATGGTTGGAGAAACAGAAACCGAACTCAGTTCTGTACGTTTCATTTGGAACTGAAGCGTTTCTGAGTCAAGAAGACGTCACTGAACTAGCCTTCGGGCTGAAGAAATCTGAGATTCCATTTTTGTGGATTCTGAGAAGAAATTCACATAAGAACGAATCAGAAATGTTACCAGCCGGATTCAAGGAGCAAGTCGGAGGCCGAGGATTGCTTCACGAAGGATGGATCTCACAGGTGAAGGTACTGAGTCACAACTCGGTTGGCGGTTGTTTGACTCACTGTGGATGGAACTCAATCATAGAAGGGCTCGGATTTGGGCGAGTCATGATTCTCTTTCCTGTTGTGAACGACCAGGGATTGAACGCAAGACTGTTGGAGGAGAAGAAACTCGGAATCGAGATCGTGAGGAATGAAAGAGATGGATCATTCACGCGCGACTCGGTTTCAGAATCGGTGAGGTCGGCCATGGCAGAAGGTTCGGACACAGGCAAACGATTGAAACAGAGAGCAATGGAAATGAAAGAGTTGTTTGGAGACGGAGATAAGAATGAACGTCACCTGGACGGGTTTGTGCACTTTCTTAAGTCAAAACAGAAATGAACGGTCTAGACCGTTCAGTAATAAAATATAGATTAAATTATTCAAAATTCCCTAAAAACTTAATTACTGGACTGTTCATGGCCCATCTATAATTTGGGCCGGTCAGCTCAAGCCCAAACTATAATTTGAGCCGATCAAGCTGTCAGGAGCCCAGCCCATTCGGAGAGAGATGATCCTATGGCGTTTAACAATTCCCACGCCACTCTCGAATCATTCAGGCTCCTTTACATTATTTTAAATGACTAATATATTCGAATTTTTGACATAATATCATTTTAAAAATATTTAAATATATGCTAAAATACTTCAATCATTTTCATTTTCATAAAATATATAAACATGATATTTCAAATAATACTGTTAGAAATCACGACTCTCTACAGTGGTATGATATTGTTGATATTGTTCACTTTGAACATAAGTTCGCGTGATTTTGCTTTGGGCTTAGGCCTCATACTAATGGATATGTATTCATTAACTCATGATCATTCCCTAAATTTGAAACTCCGTCCAACAATCCTCAACCACATATGTGGAAGAATGTATAGGACATTTTAGAGTAAGATTTATTGGGAATTGAAGCATGACATCCATGTTGGGCAAGGAATAGAACGGATGAGCGCCCCTCCCCGGCTCCCAAGAGCCTCCAACTTTTGTCCCTTCGGAAGCCTAGGGATACAGAATATTCTCCCCCTATTTAACTCTCAATTTTAATATTATTTTGATTACTACATCTAACAAGAAACAAAACAAAACAATATATATTATAAATACTCATTTAATTTCGTTTTTCTAACTTTTATAATATTAATTTTTATCCCTATCACCATAAATTTTGGTTTTTATTTAAGAAAAATATTGCGCCACCTCGTGGCTTAATAATTATTCAAATGATCTTACGTAAACGTTTAATAAAAAGTGTCTATCTTATTCTAGAACGCATATGTTTTAAAATATTTTTATATTACTAATACGATGAAATTTAATTTTTAATTGTCAACTTCCTATAAATTTACAATCAGTCGGGGTTAGGGTGGGTGTGTTTTTTTTTTTTTTTAATTATAAAAACAATAATAAATTATTAACATTTGATTTTAAATTGACATGTCAGCTTTTATTAAATATTTATATTAATAATTAATTAAATATCACTTTTCAAATTTAAAACTAGAAGGACTAATTCGACACTAAACGTCAATAATCAAAATTGAAATTATGATGTTTACAATGGGCCGGGTCATGAAGCCCAACAAAATTGGTGGGCCCCATGTGACGCGAACGACATCGTTTCTCTTGATTTGGCCGAGACTCTCAGAATGGGAAAGAGAGGGAACCCAACTAATTAAAAAACAATAAACAAAATTAAAGAATAAAATTTGAATTAAAAACTAAATAATATATTTAATAATGATAATAAAAACAAGGCACACTGGCTCGTTCACGCTTCCCGCCAACAAATCCCCCCCAAAACTGAAAAATCGGGATTAATACGGCTTTCTAAATTTTTGGATCGCCACGTGGCGTGGATAGTAGCTTTGACTCTCCTATTTTCCTTTGTGCATGGGGTTCTCCACGTATAACACGTGATAATCGTCACCAGTCCTCGTTCATCGTATCTTCCTTCTGTTTCTTTTTTCCCCGATTAAATGTAGTCCTAGCGTCCTTGCATTTTCAAAATAACAATAATAAATTAATGTTTTTATTAATATATTAAATAGTCCATGCTATGTACAGTATTTTTATTTCAGAAAAGCTCCGAATTTCCCCTTTTTTTTTCTTTTACATTTTATTATAATTATTAAGAAACTCTCAAATAATGATTTATTTAATGTTTAGTAGTTGGTGATTGGTTGCTTACGTTTTATTTTTAATATTAAAATAAATGGATATTCACTAAAATTGGGTGAGTACTATAATTTTGTTGTGATCCAATTTATATATTATAATAATTTTTTAATTACAATTAAAAAATTCATACGTATTTATGGAATATAAAATATATGATTAGTATGTAATTAATAATATTTAATAAATAATTCACAAAAGCTCCGTTGGTTAGGTTCTATTGATAATTCAAACCGTTACGGTAAACACAACAGTAAATGGTTAAAGTAAATTGGCTCCAAATAGTAATTCAATGAACTTAGACTAATTACCCTAATAAAATTAACCGTTACGCCCCTTTTTCCATTGGTCGAAGGGCACCAGAAATTGCCTCTGTCCAACGCCTTTTCTTCTGTTTCCCTGCACATAGGGTTTTTATTTATTTATTTATTTATTTAATAAAAAAACTCACGAATTAGGAAATTAATGACGTGGCAAGTCCTCCTCCATTTTTTTATTAGGTATATATATGGTTTAGTTAGTAATTTTAATTTGTTGTTTATTTATTTATTGTTATTATCGTTTTTAAAGTTTTAATTTAATACTTTTAATATTTAATCCTTGCTTTCATTAATAAATTTTAAATATATTTCTAAATTTAAAAAAATGAGAGAAAATAAATTCATGCTAAATTTGACTAGACTAATTTTTTAAAAATAATAATGAATTTAATAGAAAAATATGATTCTAAAATTTTAAATAAAATTAATTACCATTGAATTATACTACCCGTCTTTTTTATATTTAAAAAATAAAATAATTTTTGGTTTTGGTTTTCATGGAACAAGGTGATAGGCACGTCTGTTATACGATTGATGGTAACGTTGTCTTCCATAGTTAATGGAGTTGTGAAAGTGAAACCATCTTCACCCATATCGTCTATTGAAGTCATTCAATTTATGCGTCTCAGCATTTATTAAAACTATAGATCATCTTCTCATTAAATGGATTCTCATTTTTTTTTGGAGAAAGTTATTTGTTATTTATCCTTTTTAACTTTATCACCTGAATCATACCCCTTAGTATGGGTAGAGGCGACTTTTTATAGTATTAAATTATTTATATAAAAAATAATAAAGATATATTTAAAAAGGCTACCTAAAATTACTTCGGTTTAAAAGTTAATATAAAATATAGATTTCATTAGAGATGTTAATTTAACTCGTGCGATCGAGGTTCTGTGGACTCTACTAAGACGGGAATTCCTCGTTTAAATAAATTGAGTCGGTGTTCCCGTCTCTGTCCCTGCCCAATTTCTCGACCCACTTGATATAAATATATTTTGAAGGAGAATCTTATTTTATATATTATTATATGAATTTAGGACACAAATCAATTTGTTAATATAATAATGCTCAATTTGTTTGATATTAACGTCACTATAGTTGGGTTATTAAATATATTTTTGCGGATACTTACATTACTATTATATAGTCAATCTTGTGTGGATTGAAATTTGGATAAGTATTCTAACAATAGGAAAATAAATTAGGAATAATAAAATACAAATATCAAATTTATTTTTTCCTATTGAAATTTGGTTTAATATTTTAAAAATTATAGAATTAAAAATAAAAATGTTAGGGACCTACATGCCCACGACCAACATAAAAGTCAACTGATTTATCCACTTCAATGCGAACCGAGTCAAAACACCTGTATTATTTATTATTTGTGTAATTTTCATTGACGTTATTATTTAGAACTGTTGAAAATTTCTATTATTTTTTATTTAATTAATGTAAAGGATTAACTTTATTATAAAAGTATAATAAAATGTGAAAATGGGAACAAAAAAAAACATATAATATATTTACAATTTAATCAAGAAATAAAGGAAGAAAATACACTGATGTTTTCCACTGGATGCATCAATTGATCCAAAAAGAACGCTGTCGTATTGTCACTCCAAACAAAGAGTATGAGGCCACGAAATTAGCGGTGACAAACAAAGTGTGCGTACCTTTTTATTCCTAGAATAAATTTTATCTTCAAATTATATATATCTCTCAAAATTTTGGATAAATTTCAATTACGTCCTTATATTTTAATAAAATTTCTTTTTATTCCTTAAATTGGCAAACAAATTTTATAATTTGTAAAATGGGCCCAATTTGTCAATTGACCTTCGACTATCACAAAATTACTAAATTGCCCTTCACACTTTACAGAAACGACAATCACTCAGAGTTTCAAAATCTCAATATATAATTTAGAAAGCAGATTTTCACTTTTCTTTTTCATCCAAATATAATTTATATTAATACTTTTAATAATTAAAAAAACTATATGATTGCTAACACAAATATTATATATATATATATATTTGTATTTTAATTACTACATATTTTGAAGATTTTTTTTATTTAGGTTAAAAAGTATTATTCTAAGAAATTTAGTTTTTTAATACTAGAAAATACTTTTAAATATCTAAAACCACTTAATTATATTATTGAAAAAAAAACTATAATATTAAATTATTAAACACACACTGAGCTTTGCACATTATCCACTAGTTCCTTGAGAATCATTTTAAGATATAAAATAAAGAATTTAAAATTGTATTAATTTGCAATAATTTATTTGTACCAATAAAAAAAGAGAAAACACCCACAATGACAAGATCTTAAAAATAAAATAAAATTAAGCACTTTCTAGCTTCCACACATATTCCATTAAATATATATATATATATATATATATATATATATATATATATATATATATATATATATATATATATATATATATATATTAAAAAAATAAAAGTAGGCATAGGGTTTTTTTAATTTTTTAATTTTTTAATTTTTTATAATAAAAAGTGGAATGGGTATGGCTAATAGGCTTCCATATGAAGAAAAGTGAAAGGTTTTGATTTGAGGGTATCAAAAGACTCAAATCTTATTATTTATATATCTTGAATTGAATTATATAATATAGTTTAATTTACATTATAATACTAATATTATACTGTCAACTGTTGCTTAAGCTACAGTCAATTCCTTGTCTCTTTCCAAATTAATTATCTTTAAAAAAATAAATAAATATTAGAAATTATTAAAGGGGAAACAGTAGACTGATAAATATTCTATTCTGTCTTCCCTTGCCTCTTCACATCATGTGCTTAATGCTTTCCCTCAATTATTTTCCCTAATATATTATTTATTTTAGTTGTGGTATTTTTAATATGAACTCTAGACTATTCCTTTGTTGGATTCGATACTCGCATAGATTACAACACATTTTTATATATCGTTATTTTCTTTGAAATAATAATAATAAAAAAGAAATGTCTACACTTTTATAACGTGGATTCTCTCTAACTCTCAATCGAGCACAGAGCTTCACGAACATTGCCTTGTTCTCTAATCATATGTTTAGATGTTGCAATATTACTTTTGAACCTATATAATTATGTGATAGTGTCCTTCGAATATGTTTCGTCCTTATTCATATGCATCCTAGAAAAATTCTTAGGAAGTTATTCAATATATAATTGCTCAAATTAAAACACGCTTACATATGAATTCTTGTGATTGAGACACCAAAATGACGGTGCACATTGTTGGTATAGGTAGCAGCTTTCATATCATTAAAATTCATCTCATTATGTGATGTCCCACGTTGGTTGAGGGAGAACAAAACACCCTTTATAAGGAAGGGTGTGGAAACCTTTTCCTAACATACACGTTTCAAAGCATTGAGGGAAAGCCCAAAAAGACAATATCTGTTAGCGGTAGATGTAAGCCGTAACACATTAGATGTGGTCTCGGTTCATTAGATCTAAGCCGTAACACATTAGTAGAAAATTTTAGATGATATAAACATTATTTCTTGTGACACAGCAATCTAAGCTACAAAAATCTAGACGGTCAATTATTAATTATATAAAAAAAAAAAGTGTAAATATAACCCAAATTTAATATTAAAAATGATACGAAAATGTAACAAATAAATGCGAGAGCAATAAATAAAATATTTAAAAGTATTGAGGAGATAAATTAATAATAATATAATTTATTCATCGGTTGATCTAATCTAACCTATAGCGAGGAAAGAATAAAGCAGGCGGGAAATGGCCCCCACTCTTCTGTATCGTAATTGGACCAACCATCCATCCAATCCCCAACTAAGAAACGAAAAAAAAGTGGGATTTTTAGTCATCGAATTTATTAATTTTCGAAATGCACAATCATAAGCTCTCAGAATCATATTATCGAGATCAGGATATTCTTTTTTATTTTTTTATTTTTTAAAAGGTTATTATTATTATTATTATATATGAAATTGATGAATAATTGTCTCGGATTGGATGATGAAAGTCCCATGATTTAAGGAATGATCATGAGTTTATAAGCAATAAATACTAACCCTCATTGGTATGAAGTCTTTTGGGGAAACTCAAAGCAAAACCATAAAAACTTATGCTCAAAGTCGACAATATCATACTATTGTAGAGAGTCGTGTTCATCTAACATGATATCAGAGTTATGCCCTAAACTTAGTCGTGTCAATAAATTGGTAAATCCTCAAATATCGAACAAAGAACTCCAAAAGAAAAAGAGTCAAGCCTCCTCGAAAGCAGCATAATAAATTACTAAGACTCCAAAAGAGTCGAGTCTCGATTAAGGGGGTGCGTACTTTGTTCGAGGGGAGGTGTTGGTCCAAAAGAAATGGAGTCAAGCCTCCTCGAAGGCAGTCTAAAAAATGACTAAGATTTCAAAGGAGTCGAGCCTCGATTAAGGGGAGGCACAATTTGTTCGAGGAGAGATGTTGGATGATGAAAGTCCCATATCGACTAATTTAGAGAATGATCATGAATTTATAAGTGAATTGGTATGAGACATTTTGGGGAAGCAAAGTTCTCAAAATCGACAATATCATACCATTTTTGGAATAAATACTATTTTAAATAATTGATAATATATTAATCTCCATTAAGGAAAATTGATGTGGGCCCAGAGAAGTGGAGAAGCCATTAATCATGTTGATTTGTTTTGGGAGACACAAACCCGTGGTTAGTTGGAGAATGAGATTTTAATTAACTATTTTAAGTAGAGAAAGAGAGTGGTCGTCAAAGAGCCACGGCGGTTGGAAGTTACATTAATTAAACTCTAATTTAATTATTAATACCACAATTAGAGGAAAAGCTATTATTTATTTATACTAAAATTTCCGAGGTGAAAGTGTTCTAATCATTTCTAGAAACGTTGATCATTAATTAATAACATAAACTAATTTAAATATGATTAAATTAAAAACAAATTTGAAATTTAGATAATTAAAATTTATTAAAAAAAATCCATAGAGTTGGGAAGATTTTTGTGAATATATATTTTTTATTTAATAAATTGGGAGACTAAAAAAAGGTGAAATGGATAGAATTATGTCTCCTCGGGTCGTGTAATTTCATTAAAATATAAGGAAAATAAATAAATAAATATTTATTATCATTGGTTTAAAAGAAAAGCAAACTAAAAGGTTTTATTTTAAATAAAATCGAAAAGGTAAAATGATATGTACCCGACAATATATATATTGGAGAAAAATACTCGGTAAATTAAAATAGAGTAACTTTTCCTTCCGTAAATTGGATGTTCGAATTTCTTAAATTTTAATAATCATAAATATATAATAAAAAACAAATATTAAAGTTAATCAATTGAAAAGTCAATCGTTATTAAGTGTGTTAATTAGCAATTAAGCTTAATCAATGTGTGAGTTACACAATAATAGCTGCGATTATACCTAATTAACGTAGAGTATAATTATTAATTTACATATAATCTCATAATTATCATTAAAATTAGTCTTATATAAATAATTTCAAAAATATATTTTGTTCCTCCATAATTTTATAAAATCCAAAAATTATATGTTAAATTACTTATTATTATATTTGATATTTTATTACAAGACAAATATCTAATATTTGCCTTATTACCAGTGTTATCTTTCCATTTATTATTATTTCCATATCATTGTAATTTATTTGATTATAAAGAAGATAACTTTCTCACCATTTAGTTGTGGTGGATTAATCATACATTCACATGGCATCAGAGCCCTCTCGGTTTAACAACCCCGATCCTTTCTTTTCAATAGCTTTTGAATCCTTTAATCTTCTTCTCCACCACCCCTGCTGGTTTGACACCGCAGGGGCAGTCTTCATGGCTGCCGCAGACGGAGCCGATTGATTACTCTTCGGCTCCACCCTATTGACTTTCAAATCATCTTTCGTCATACTCTTTACATACAACCTCACCTTTTCAAACTCAATCGGTTTTCCCCTTGGCCAATATAGTCTCTCTTATTTTCTTCCCAATCAACCCTTCATCCTTCACAGAAACCCTAATCTCAGGATCCTCATCAGTGTTCTCTTCAGAAATATATGGAATCTCGACAAGCCCATCAACCTTTTGCAAAGATTTACCTTCGGAATCTGGGTGCTGCACTGGCCTCTTCGCCAGCCAAGTTGTCGCCTCCCTTCCTGCCAAAATTGGCTCCTTCGCCCAATGTGGCGACTCTTCCGGCTTCAACATTGTCTTTGTCCCTTGCTCTAGGTTTCCCCTTCTACTTCTTGGGGTTAGACATATTCTCACCAGAGCCAAGGCAGCATCGTCGCTAAGCGACAATCCCTCTTCATGGGTTAAGACATATTCTCGCCGAAGCCAAGGTAGCATCGCCGCTAAGCTGCGATCCCTCTGCAATTTTTGATGGCCAAGAAAGTGTTTCTCTACACCTCCTCTGAACCAGGTTGTTGATATCTTCACGAAAAGTGTTTCTCAACCTCTTTAAAATTTTCAAATTCAAGCTTCACGTTTGTTTAAATCCGATGCTTAGCTTGCGGTGGGGTGTTAAGAATATTTAGTAATAAATTATAGTTTACCATATATATTATATTTGATATTTTATTACAAGGCAAATATCTAATATTTGTCTTATTACCAGAGTTATCTTTCTATTTATTATTATTTTCATATCCTTGTAATTTATTTGATTATAAATAAGATAACTTTTTCACCATTTAGTTGTGGTGGATTAATCAAACCTTCACAAGTAAGCTACTTGCAAATGAATTGACTTAACTCACTTGTGGTTGAGAAATGAATGTTACACAATCGCAAATCCGTGGTCAAGAAAAGAACACCCTAACTTTTAAATGTTCTTATTGTTAATTTAAAGTTAAACAAATGAAATATTATTGATATCTATTATAAGTAGGAAAAGGAAAGAGAATTTAAATATATGAACTGTTACGCATAAATAAAGTTTGGAAATAGTATTTTTGTAAAAAATAAAAAAACGAAAATGTTAAAAATTAAAATTAAAAGAAAAAGAAAAAACCGCGAATCGCATAGCAGAATTCAGATCTGTCCAGATCGGCTCGTAAGCGCTACGTGTCGCTACGAGCGTTGAGCTTAGACTTACGTGTTGTTTAACAACGCAAGGCGCGCATGTACGCCCCCGCCCCCGCCCCGGTTTTCTCTATTTCCACCATTCTTATTTATCTATTTTATTTTTAATTTTTAATTTTATTTCCCCACCGATTCATTTCATTCACCTCATTTCCTTCCAATTTTTTCGTGCTTAAAAAACTCATTCCCGAACTCCTTCCATTGGTCTCCCATTTTCTCTCTCCACCGCCACCGTTTTTCTCCCCTCAAATCCAACTTCTCCATTTCCAGTTGCATTCCACATCCTACATCCATAAATTAGGTATACTCTAAAGTTTCTACCGCTGGTGGAATCTGTATCTCCGTCTTCCTCCCCTTGCCTCGTCGTCTTGTACTCACGGAATAAGCTACTGTATTCATTCAGGTTGCTATTGAAGCTGCTTTGGTGTGTCTGTTTTGTTTTCTTCGCTTTGTGGAATTCGGATATGTTTTTTTGTCGTCTTTTTATGTGGGTCTTGAAGTGGTTTGAGTGCGAGGTGTTTATAACAACTGTTTGATTATGCTAACGGAACTGGACATTGTTTGTTGTTCTTGATAGTATGCAGAGGTGGTAAAAGAAGGCGAAGTTTGTGATTTACAGAGGTTTCACAGCGAGCGAGCGAGCGAGAGAGAGAGAGAGAGTTGAAGAAGTGTTGCGCATTACTTTGGTTGATTTCGTGTTTGCGTGCGGCATTCTTTCTTCTTGGTGGTGACTGAGATTCTGTGAAAAATGCCGCATAGAACGACTTACTTTTTTCCCAGGCAGTTTCCTGATCGCGGATTTGATTCGGCGTCAACCTCCAAACACATTTCGGATCACGAGAAGAAAATCAACAAAGACACTTTTAGTACTGAAAGCGACGCGAAACCGACCCCGCGGCCTGCGCGCGACTTTAGCGTCACGAAGAGTTCGGCTGTATCGGATCTTTTCACGGGGGACAAGGCTCAAAGCAACAAGAAACTACCTGCTTTTTACGATTGGTTGGTGGATAAGAAAGCTACGCGATCGGCAACAACTCACGTGAAAACTTGGCTTTCCAATTGCGACGAGGACCGCGAGCTCTTGCTTCCACCGCCTACCTCGGAGCCGGAGCATAATACAGCGTCGGTTAAGGATCGGAGTGTTGACCGGAACTTTGACCGGCAAGTTTCACTGCCTAGAGTATCAAGCGGGAGTAGCTTTGCAGGGAGTTTGTTTTCAGGCACGGGAACGGGGACAGTGGATGGAAACTTTTCCAGCGATGTCAAGGATTCATCTGCGTCCAAGATATTGTCCTCGCACACGGCGAGGCCGGAAGAGATTGAGGTTGGAGATGGTAACGAAAGCATAGCAAAGAGAGCTAAAGAGAGTTATTACCTGCAACTTGCTTTGGCTGCCACGCTTCGTTCCCATGCTAGCCTCGCTGGCGATCCTGTGCTTCTGGAGGAAGGCAGGGTGGAAATTACGGACGCTGAAACTGTTTCTTATCGACTTTGGGTATATGCACTATCTATTCTAACTTTCTGACTTGTGTACATTTGGAAGTTTAATATTCTCAGTAATCGAATGGAGAAAGTTCAGACATCTTTTAAAATTTTATTTTATTCTCCTTAACATCAAGTTCTGAATGATTTCAAAGGCACGTCTCAAATAACGGCGTTAAGTGTTTTGTTTCCGGAGTGAGTTTCTCAGATTTAATCAGTCGACGGAAACTCAGGACTGTCTCGATCTTCCTTGATCTTTTATTTTACCTTCCTCGTTTCCATTGCGTTAATAGGAGAAGTTTTTAATTGATCATTGTCAATATTGGTCTGTGTAATCTGCTTATAAATTCTGTTCTAAATTATACCTATCATCTTGGTGGAATTTGTGCTATTGATTGATTACAAACTAATAGTTGTCTTCATTGCTACACTGTAAGCTTCAAATTAGTTATTTACGGCTCTAGGTTCACATATTCTCAGGTAAGTGGTTGCCTGTCTTACTCCGACAAAATATCAGACGGATTCTACAATATTTTGGGTATGAACCCGTATCTCTGGGTTATGTGCAATGGTTTTGAGGAAGGTAGACGCCTACCTCCTCTGATGTCGCTTAGAACCATTGAACCAAGTGAGACGTCAATGGAGGTGATTCTTGTTGATAGACGTGGGGACTCTCGCCTGAAAGAACTTGAAGACAAAGCACAAGAACTATATTGTGCTTCCGAGAGCACCTTAATGTTAGTGGAGAAACTAGGAAAGCTTGTTGCGATCTACATGGGGTACGTCCTCATGGTTTGACAGCTGAACACTAATTGCGTGATTATTTCTTGTTGTGTCGTTTAAAATGTAATGTTATTTTAATGCCAATAATAGGGGAACTTTTCCGGTGGAGCAAGGGGGATTGCACCTCCATTGGAAAGTGGTGAGCAAAAGATTGAGGGACTTCCAGAAATGCATTGTTCTTCCAATTGGTAGTCTTTCTATGGGACTATGCAGGCACCGTGCAATCCTTTTCAAGGTAATGCACTTTATGGTTTGTTGATTCCTTCTTCACGTGTTCCTCCTTGTTCTTTGAGAAACTATTTCTATGTTGCTTGTGATTTTTTTTTTTCGTCTTTGCATGTTTGTTGGAGAAGAATTCCACACTTCCCAAGCTTATGATAATCTAAAATAATTTCTGTAAATAATATAATAGAAGAATGTGATGGTGTTATAAGACGTCATAAAAATGATTATAATTTGGAGCATTTCCATTAAACGAGATTGCAACTGGATTAGATGGATGAACTCGCACCAGATTTTATTTCCTTGTTCAGTGAGTTGACAGAATTTTATTCAAATATGAGAACGAGGTCTCTTGCTCATTCAGGGCGGATGGTTTATTTTCCTATAGACCATTTGTTGGTTTAGTGGATCGGGTGTACTTTAATGTGTTCAGAGTCTTGCAACGTTCAGTATTTAAAGGGTAGACTGCTTTGTGACTATGTCTAGGTGAATACCCAAGGAAACAAGTGTTTCTGTTATGTTTTAAATGATATGCACCAGTTAGCTTTTTATGTGGTGAGACTTGAGAAATTTTTATCTCACTATAAACTTTACAACTTTGATAAGTGGAATCTGTTCTCGTCCTCTTCCCTACATGTGCATGATGGCAACACAGTGCAAACTCGTATGACTTGAATGATTAGCTGTTTTCAAGCGTAAGCATAGTAAATTTTCCAATACTGGGAATGTATTTTCAATATCTTAATTGTGTGAGGGTTATTGTTTTGTGTTTCAGAAATTGGCAGATTATATAGGCTTGCCATGTCGGATAGCTAGAGGTTGCAAGTACTGTGTTGCAGATCATCGATCCTCTTGCCTTGTCAAAATTGAAGATGACAAGAAGTCGTTGAGGTTAGATAATCAAGCTTTACCTCTTGGGAAATTTTTTCACTACAAGTTACACAATTTTCAGCTGTCACAGTGAAATCCTAGGAATTTTTATCTCCTTAAATCTTTTTCATAAGGGTTCACCGACTAAAAGATGTGAGGATTTTTAACTATGTTGTACCACAAGCAAATAGGATATTGATGAAGTTTTCGGTTGTCAAGTCGTAAGTCAGGATCATCTTGGAAGTAGTTGCGTTGCTCTTTTGCCTACACGGATTTGGGAGTTGGCAATTTATAAGTTTCCCTTCCAGCATTACCTAGTAATAATTATAGACAATTTCTGCTTCTTACAGAGCCGTCTGTTCGTTCTTTCCTTCTTTTCTTATTAAAATTAAATTAATTTTTTTCTTCTTCTATATGTTGAACACCATCGATTTAGAGTTGCATCACTGAGGCAGTGGGTATCCTGTTGTAAAATATCCAGAAGTTTCCAATACATCAAACACCAAATAGAACACACTTCATATGCAAATTTTAAAACTTGGGCTCCAAATTGTTCTTTAATCAACAAGTTTGCTTCATTGCTAATGGAGTCAATACCTCTAAATTTGTTTAGTTCATATGAAGTTAACCATATATTGGAACAGTGTGCACTCAGTTTTGTTATGCAGTATAAGATGTCTTAAGTGTGTTATTTATGGATACTCATTTGCTTTTAACAGGGAATATGTAGTTGATTTAGTGGGGGAACCAGGAAATGTACATGGTCCAGATTCCTCAATTAATGGAGGGTTCCAATCTTCAATTCCTTCACCGCTCCACATTTCTCATTTAAAGGAGTTTCAAGAACCTTATGTGGAAAGTTATCTCAGTCATCAAACCATTGAGTCGAAGCAAATCTGTGGGTTTCCTGAAAATCCTCTACTTTCAGGTTTACTGGCACTTCGTTTTCCTTGACTGTATGTTTTTAGTTTTTCTACTGGCTTAAAATTGCCAGACTTCCTGTACAAATAGGTGGAAGACCATTTTTAAATATAGAACTCAAGATGGCTCTGAGCTCAACTGCCCTTAGTCAGACAATACTTTGGATATTTTCTATACAATAAATGTTTCAGGGACTTGTTTAGTAGTTCATGTGTCGGCTGAGTTAAGATGTATGTTCATTTATGTATAAGCACTAGCCATCCTTTATACTTGTGTATTCTTGTCATCTTTAAATTATTGCAGACGGTTTTCTAGATCCAGTTACTGTTTCACATATCATCTTATGTCCGCTAATACAGTTGATATCTGTCTGATTACTTCTAGATTTGTTTTCTACTCTGACCAAACTTTTGGCTTTTTGCTACTACTAGGGTGCATGCTGCATGTTAGATTTTACATTCCTTGGAGTATGGCTGGGGTTTTATTAATGTGAAGTTGGAGCTGCTTTCTTACATCCTTTTTCTTCTTGAAAATAGGCTGTCTTCTTGATATGGCAATTGACTACTGTTAGAAAATTATGCTAGCATTGGTCATATGTGCTTTCTCTCGGAAGTCTTTTTAAGCATGCACGTTTAGTGCACCTTGGTATTGCTGTTGTATGAGGTTGCATGAACCTTAAATTGGAAACAAGCATGACGATATCTCCTTTTGGATCAATACTTTGCAGGTCTTGGAGAGCACCAGGTGAAAGGAGGAAGCACTTTGCATAGAAGTTCAGGGGCTGAAATTCATAAAATGGTTGATCAAGCTGGTACGGGTATGAGATCATCTCAGCTGCATGCGGAAACAAAAGTGAGCAAGGAGTGTGTGCTTAAGAATCAAATAATGTCATCTGTTGATGACTCAAACTGCGAGGTGTTGGGTTCTGTTGGTGGTGCAGCTTTACGTGAAAACAAAGTTGTCATTGAAGAAATCTACCAAGAAGAGAATGTTGTTGCGGGGATTTCACTGAATGAAACTAGCATTAATCTTTCCAAATTAAGCTTGTCAACTCAAACTGATTCAAAAGAGGTTGAGGGTAGGTCTCAAAATTGTTCAGCATCAACATATCCAAAATATCTGACACTTGAACCATCACTTGCAATGGATTGGCTGGAAATTTCCTGGGACGAATTACATATAAAGGAGCGTGTTGGAGCTGGTAATTCCACATCTTGTCATATCTTCCTGTATTAAATGTATAAATGGATAGCCGATCCTGAATTTTCCCCTTATTGTTCTTGCAGGCTCATTTGGTACTGTGCACCGTGCTGAATGGCATGGATCGGTTGGTCTCTTTTATCTTTCTCTTTAAATCATGATTCAACATTTATGTTCAGTTCCTAATGTATCAAGTTTCAACGGACTAGTCTTTTAATCTAATAGTTTTCTGTTCCCCTACCTTGTTTATTTTCCAAGGAGAATGGTTAGTTGGAAGGTTAATTTTCTTTGCTGGTCTCAAGAACCCCCATGAAAAGGAAACAGCATATCAAAATAATTCAGTTAAAATTTTAATTGGGATGACAATGTGAAATGCATTACCTTGCCCTTGCTTCTGGACCCTTTCGTTTAAATTATATTATTTATAGTAAATACTGTGATTGTTGATATTTCAACTTATGAATTCATTGAAGTAAATTTATGTACGTTGTATTGGTAACACTTATGAATAATTACATAACATCAAATGCTTAGACTGAATTTCGTTGCGTAAGTTTATTAGTTTCAAATAACTGTATTTGAAATCAGGAGAATTCCTATGCTACATTTTATTGGAATCTTTTAAAGATGGGGATTTTTTCCGCAGCCTCCTTGTACCTTTACCTTGAAACATAAGCTATGGTTATGCTTCCACTTATGAAGACGTTATTGATGAAAAAAGATGTCTGGTATAAGATTAGGGGCCTCTTGTTTCCATTGCTGGTTCTCTGTTTTTTTAGCAACATATTTCGATATTTCTATTTGTTCTAATACACACGTTCTTCTGTTTAGGATGTTGCTGTCAAGGTTCTAACCATGCAGGATTTCCATGATGATCAGTTGAAAGAGTTTCTGAGAGAGGTACGAACATAAGTTTATAATGGATGGTGAAAGTTTTACAATAGTAATTTACTTATATGCCCGCTCTTCCCTTTTTAGTTCACTTGCTATCAATACCTGAATGTGCATAGATCTCATCTATTTCTTTAGAAGGTGAATTGAGCTTGGATGCTGGTATACTCTTGCAAAACATTGTAACAGAGGGTTGTGACTTGTTTTTCCAATATAATAATTAGTCGTTTCATTGCATTTATGGAAATATATTTCTCAAGTTGTTGCATTACTTATGGTGTAGTCACTTTCCGTGTAGTCAAGAGTGATGAGATTGCTATGGCTGTAGCTCAGTTGCACTCTGTATAATTTCCCAGGTTGCGATAATGAAGCGGGTGCGCCATCCGAATGTGGTACTCTTCATGGGTGCAGTTACAAAGCGACCTCATCTTTCAATAGTGACCGAGTATCTGCCCAGGTTATTCCCTGTCCTCCTTTATTATTTAATTTATCAGTCCATTATGAATTGTGTCTTATTTTGAATCTTTGTAACAGGGGTAGTCTATACCGTCTAATCCACCGGCCATCTTCTAGTGAATTGATGGATCAAAGGAAACGATTGCGTATGGCGTTGGATGTGGTGCGGCGCTCTTCTTTCTTTCTGTTCTGTTTTGTACAATTATTTAAATTAGCAAAATAATTCTTACTTTCTTGCAGGCAAAGGGAATCAACTACCTACATTGTCTCAATCCTCCTATAGTACACTGGGATCTTAAATCCCCTAACTTGTTGGTTGACAAAAATTGGACGGTCAAGGTATTGGAAACATGTGTTGTATAATTTACAACTTTCATTAGTGAGAGCTCCGTTGACTTCCCATGCTAATTCCATATGTTTGTGTCAGGTTTGTGATTTTGGGTTATCCAGATTCAAAGCAAACACTTTCATATCATCAAAATCTGTTGCTGGAACGGTTAGTTGCTCTACCATATTAGTATAACGTTGAATATTACTTTGAAATAAATGTCTTTATTCCTATGTGCGTTAACACAACTCTTGGGTTTGTGTGATTAAAACATTTGGAGTTGACAAATATTGGTTCCTTAGGATTTTGAATAATTGAAGTTCCTCTACCATGTCCTTGATGGCTAGATAAGATTAGTCCTTGGTCTGTCCAACATTATAAATGACAGGGTCTTGGACGTTCGGGATTTTATAAAACTCGTACAATTGGGTTACCACATCTTGGGTGCCCACTGTTCAACCATATAACTATTCCTAACATGTTCCAATACTAGGTATAATTGTTATGCCCATGAACCCAAATCAAACACCCGATCCCATCATTTAGTGTGAAAACATTGGTTTTCATTCACCAAACGTAACTATTATCTGATTTAACCTTTTCTAGTTGGTTCATCTGGAATGTTCATATTATTTCTATTGCCACAGAAAGTCAGTTCTTGCACCAATATTTTGCAGGTTAGATTTTTACTCAGCCGTCCATCAATCAGCATGTAACTCTGTTGCTTTTATTTTCAGCCTGAGTGGATGGCTCCAGAATTCCTTCGTGGAGAGCCTTCGAATGAGAAGTCTGATGTCTACAGTTTTGGAGTGATCCTCTGGGAACTAGTAACCATGCAACAACCATGGAGTGGGCTTGGCCCGGCTCAGGTTAGCCCCAGCATTCATGTTTCACACTTCATTATCATAGGTCTAGTAAAATAGGCACTGGAATGGTCGTTTTCCTGCTGTTTCTCTCTTAACATGTTTGTACAAACTCTTAGGTTGTGGGAGCTGTCGCTTTCCAGAATAGAAGGCTTTCTATCCCATCAAGTACTTCTCCATTGTTGGCTTCCCTAATTGAATCTTGCTGGGCAGAGTAAGTTATTTTCCTTCCAATTTATATGCCGTTGAGTGTCTTTTTCATTTCCTCCTCTCCAATAAGGATATCCTAATTTATTCATGATAGGTTATTTGGAGATACTGAATATGGTTATATGTCGATAGACCAGAAAGATCGAAAATAGAATCTTATATTTCCTTCCTTTTTTTTTTGGCAGCGATCCTTCTCAGCGTCCATCCTTCACAAGCATAGTCGACTCCCTAAAGAAATTGCTTAAATCTCCACAGCAATTGATAGCAATGGGTGGAACGTGAAACACCTCCACGCAGCTGAAGCCGATCAGGGAGAGCTAACCAATTATGCAGTAACTGCAAACCTTGGTAACCATTATCTTCAACTGACTGAATTATTTTGGTCCTTGGCAACTGTAGATTTTGGTGGTTATACAAGGCTGGATATATAGCCCATTAAGCAGATGAAAGCTCAGGCTTTTAGTAGTATCCCATAGAGGCAGTAAATTCTACGTCCATATATGGGTTTTGCATTGGGTTTATAACATCGCAAAATCCACTTCCAAAATTACTGGGAACGTATTTTTAGTGCTAACTGCATCGTTCCACTACCAGGCCTGTAATCTTTTAAGAACCCGCTGTATTATTGCCATCCTTAATGGTGAAAGCAGAAATAAAAAATTAAAAAAAAAATTACATCTTTTTCCTTCGCTTGAATTAGATTTTAGGTTTATAGCAGGAAGAATGCTCTCTTCTATCAAATGAAATAGTTCCTGCCCAGCAATTTTGTGATGGGGCGAGCCACAACGGCCTGGAGCTGCCTGCCTTATTCTAAAAGTGGACCGAAGGTAATGGCTTGTGTTCATGGTTTTATACTTTAGTGCTTTATTTCTTGTGAAGTTCAGCGTTGATTATCTATAGCACGAGTTTTCGTATCTTCGAATTTATGGAATCTCCATTTCCTCACCATATTTAGCTAGAAAATTGTTTTCCATTTCGTGCTGTGCATCACGGTCTAGTCTTGAATTAGGAATGCAGACGCTTTTTCCAATCTGCATTGATGACTTTATTGGACTTAAAATTCAATGCTAACCAGTGTTTCTTACGCCATCGGAAAGACAAGGTCTCACGAACATCAAAGGTACGTTTTAAACACTTTGAACACCATGAGGACACACAATAGCATGCTGTTACTTCTCTCGATCTCTCTCTCTCTTTCCTTCCCACATGATTTTATCATCTTGTTCGTAATCTCCAGGTTCATAATTTTGATATGCTGAGTATTGTTTTTTTTTTTTAAAAAGAAAAAATCGTCAAGATTTGTCAACTATGACCTTAGTAAACAAATTAATTTCCTTGTGTTTCTTTAGCAACAAAGGCCTCTTTCCAACTGGGGCTATTTGATTCTCTTCAAATTTCTGGTCTTTTTAGTGTAGAGTGTAAGATTTAGTGCCCTCATGATTTAGCCAAATGACATGCTAATATATGCTAATCTATGATTGATTTTTGGTTTTGAGATGAATTTGGTTGCTCTTTTAGATAGCTGAAAAGTAGACTAAATCAAGTGAGATTAAAATTTTCAGATATATGTAGGTTATGTGTGTGCGCGTGTGTGAGATCAGTGTTTTTCCCCTAAAAAAGAGCTTCAAATCCTGTAATGCCAAATGACGTCTTTTCATTGTTACTCGATTTGATCGACTGTGTGTCTAATGGAATCTCCTTCAAAAGTGTTCAACCGCAAGTTTCTTGTAGCTCCAACGGATTCATTTCCAGTAAATTAGCACTGACCTCTAAAGCTTCTGATTCAAATATGGTACTTCTTTTGGCGGTGTTCTGCGAGCAACGAAGATTGCAGATCAAGAAGCTTTGCGGCTTCCGCCACCGAAGCTTCTTCTTCCTCCGGCTTCTGAGGCTTGCGTAGCCGTCCGTGCATTCCGGTGAACTACAGTGTTCTTCGATCAACTAAGCATATGAAGATTCAACACCAAACGAAGAAACAAGAGAGAGAAATTATGGGCGTTCATTTTGAGTTGAAGCGCCTGAGGAGAATAGGTGAATGAACTAGGAGCTATTTTTGGCAACTTTATTATGTACTCAATTAAACTAACCATGACACGTGTCCTACCGATATATATATATATATATATATATATATATATATATATATATATATTTTTTTTTTTTTTCTATTCGTCCAATATCATTCAAATTTTATTTATGAAAATAAAAATTATAGTGTGAATAGGAAGGTAGTTACTTGTTCTTTTTTAATTCTAATGACTAGTCACAGTTAGAATAATTAATTTTATCGTTAATTATTTTATTTTAGCAAATAATTATTTGATTTTTCAATTGAGAAGATATATACAAATTAGCTTAGAATTCAAAATTTACTCCCAAAAAATTAAATTACAAATTTAATATGAAAAAAATAAAATTTAAATCTGGATAAAACTAATTTATTATGTATGTGAGATTTAAATTTTGACTATTTATAATTTTTTTATCAAATTAAATATTAATAAAGTTTTATTAAAGATGAGTTATTTTTTTTTTCAAAAAATTAAAATGGTAATTAAAAAAAAGAAATTTCGGAACGTTTTTTAAAAATAAGAATATTTGCAATTTATAGAAGTGGGTAAACAGATTTGGTTGGTTGATGTGAGCCCCACTCCTGTGCCTGCTTGTCTATTGTCGACCAGTGCACCCTCACCGTCTCCGATAAGTCGGTATTTTGCAACTGCTCCACATTGGTTTTCCGGCGTCTTTAAACAATTACGAGAAGTCTCCTCGGACGGTCACGCAGCACTTGTAAGTTTCTCTGTTCTCCATATATATATATATATTTTTTCAGTACTTCACTCTATGGTGAAGATTCCATAATTTTCTCTGTCGTTCAAGTATTTGCAGGGTTTAGGGTTTTGGCTGACCTTCAATTGAGGATTTTGTTCATTGTTGTTTCTACAGGCTTCTCTTACTTTTTCGGTTCTTGTCATGCGATTTCATTACGGGCTCTATAATGATTGAGATGAAAGAGAAGCAAAAGAAAGGAACAATCAGTAACGAAGATAGTTTCGCCGTACTGGAAAGGTATTAGGCCTTCTGATTCATGCCATTTTTTCGTTCTGTTTATGGCTATCTGTTACTGCTGAGTTTTTGACGTCACATATTTGGATGCCTTTTAATGAGGGATTTTCTTGCTTGTGGGACAGATATTCAGTAAGGACGATATTTACTTTGCTTCGGGAGGTGGCTCATGTTTCGGAAGTGAGAATTGATTGGGACAAGTTGGTGAAGAACACGTCAACTGGGATTTCTAATGTTCGGGAGTATCAGTTGTTATGGCGGCACTTGGCTTATCGTCATACGTTACTGGAAAACGTGGATTCTGTTACTGATCCATTGGTCAGTTTTGCATTTTTCCTCTAGTTTCTGTTGATGCCATGATATTTGACAATGCATTTTCCTTTTTTTTTAAGTATTAGAATTGTGAGCTTAAGAAAGTATGAGAAATCAATCTGAATTGGATGTTCACCAGAAATGGAAAGAAAATATGATTTTACTAATATAGCTTTTCCTATCACAGTAAAATTGACTGTTCTTGTCTGGATTTTTTGAATTTAAAGTGCCTTAGAATCCAGTGGGAATAAATTGATCTTACCATTATATGAGATGATTTTGTGCTGCTATGCTTTCCACCACAGGTGGTCGTTGACTGTTTCGTTATGATTTGTATGATCTTTGAGTTCATTTTAGGTTTTGCTATTTCATTTATGCCATCTGGTTTGTATGATCCACTTTTCTTGTTCACTGATATTATAAATTGTCTCATTGTGTGGCTGTTGCGAGCCTATTCCTCCAATAATTTATTTGATTTTGGGTATATATCCACTGTACTATAGCATTTTGAACCAGACTTTTTTGACATTTGAAAGAGTCTTTCTGGAAGAGAAATAGTTGAATTTCATGGCACGCGATTACAAGTGATTGTCTAAGTTTAAATTTGCTAGGGGGAGATGCTCATAATTTGAAATTCTTACATTACATTTCTTATTTTCTTATATAGATGTTTGGTTTACAGGATTATGACAGTGACTTGGATTTTGAAATAGAACCTTTTCCATCTGTTAGCAATGAGTCCTTGAATGAAGCTGCGGCATGTGTGAAGGTCAGTCCATTGGTCGTGGATTTTTTTTTTTTTTTTTTTTCCCCCTCGTGAACATGTGGTTTTGAACTTTGATGTCCTCAAAGTTCAACATAAAAGTTTTTCTGGACAATGAAAATCTGTTCGTAGTTCCAGGTTTAGTTAGATTGCATCTTTAGTTTCGAATTGATGTGCTGGCAGGTATTGATTGCTAATGGTATACCAAGTGAGTCGGATGTTCCAAGTAGTTCTGTAGTTGAGGCCCCATTGACTATCGGTATATCATCGAACAGTCGATCATTTAGAGCCAGTCTTGAAAATCCTCAATCTGCTTGTTTGATGCAAGGAATGTATGTTACCGTTCCTATTTCGATTCGGAGACAGCCTCTTCCAACACCATCAGCAACTGAAGTATTTGACGTGAATGGAGCAGCTGGTAGCAATGCAGCTTCTCGAAAAAGAAGAAAACCTTGGTCGAAGACGCAGGATTTGGAATTGATGGCTGCTGTGGAGAAGTATGGTGAAGGGAACTGGGCAAATATCTTGAAAGCAGACTTCAAGGGGGATAGGACAGCGTCACAGCTATCTCAGGTGTTCTTTCGTACTTTCCCTCCATTGTGTTAGACGAACACGACTCTCCACAATGGTATGATATTGTTCACTTTGAGCATAAGCTCTCACGGCTTTGCTTTGGGCTTCCCAAAAGGCCTCACCCCAATGGAGAGTGTATTCTTAGATTATAAACTCATGACCTTTCCCTAAATTAGCCGATGTGAGACTTTCATCATCCAACACATTGCAATGAACTTTGTTTATGTACATTTTGCTATTGTCTGCTACATATAAACAATGTATTATTGGGGATAAACTTCAAAGAGATGAACCTCAGAAGGTTACTTCTACACCATTATCCACTGTTGTGGGGCCAATGTGTCTGGGATTTCACCATGTTTTCCCTTGAATCCCGGCAACAGAGTTTTTCATCGTATGAATCTAAATTTTTATAATGTCCTAACTGCCCAAGTCCACTACTAGTAGATATTGTCCACTTTGGGCTTTCCTTCAAAGTTTTAAAATGCGTTTACTAGGTAGAGGTTTCCACACCCTTAGAAGGAATGTTTTGTTCCCCTCTCGTACCGATGTGGAATCTCACAATCAATCCTCCTTGGGGGCCCACCGTCCTTGCTGGCACACCACCAGGTGTCTGCCTCTGCTACCATTTGTAACAACCCAAGCCCACTGCTAGCAGATATTGTTCTCTTTGGGCTTTCCCTTCCGGGTTTTCCTTCAAGGTTTTAAAACGCATCCACTAGGGAGAGGTTTCCACACTCTTAGAAGGAATGCTTTGTTCTTCTCTCCAACTGATGTGGGATCTCACAGATGTTCTAATCGAGTAGATTGTTTTCAAACTTCTTGTTGTCACCTTGAAATTTTGAAGTCTTGTTTATGATTGATTATTCATTCCCTTTTGTTTCTGCTAATTTTAATTTCATTGTCCGTAGAGGTGGTCCATTATTCGGAAGCGACATGGTAATTTGAATGTGGGAGCTAACACCACAAGTACTCAGATATCTAAAGCTCAGATTGATGCTGCACACCGCGCATTGTCACTTGCCCTTGATTTGCCTGTGAATTACTCAAAATCAGGTTGCTCTATAACTGACCTTCCATTCAAAGTACTGATTTTGGAACTTCTGAAGCTTCTAACACTTGACGTGGTTATTGTTTAAGTTTGATATCTAAAGTTTGAGGAGGATTGTAATGAATTTTGTTGCATTTATCTCAATGGTTTTTGCTGCTTCCATTTCTACATATTTTGAATGATTTCTTTGTTTACCTGTAGCAGCAAATTCAAACATGAATAGTAGCACTGTCTCTTCTACAAGTGGTGCCGAAGCTCCGGTTCAAATACAGAATCAGTCTCCACAGGTTCTCGTGCCTTTACGGCCTCTGCAGGTGAAGCCTTTACCTCCAGCAGCGAAATCAGGAATCAACACTGACAAGAATACGTTGATGATGAAGTCTACTCACAATTCTGATTCTATAGTTAGAGCAACTGCAGTAGCTGCAGGGGCCCGGATTGTTTCTCCATTCGATGCTGCATCTCTAATGAAAGTTGCACAGACAAAAAATGCCATCCACATAAAATCCAAATGTGTTTCTTCAATCCAGCCACCCGTGCTTGGTAATGCATCGACGCACTTGGATGCACAGCCCAGTGTACATTATATTTCTACCGGAAGAACAGCAACTCCAGGCTCAAACTACGTCGGTGGTAAATCTACTATGGCTGGTAATAACTCAATGAAGTATGTCACCCCAAAAGCTCCGTATAATTGTTCTACTGCTGTTTTGACAAACCCATCAAATCAAATAAGCCCAACAACTGAATCTCCATTGAAGCAAGAGGTTAAGAGTTCAGAAGAATGTAAAATTTCCAAGCCAATCATTACTTCGAAAGACGATTCTCGAGAAAATAGAACTGTCGTAAGAGACGTCTTTGCTTCACTAATATCAGATTGGGAATCGGGAAGTCGTTCGACTTGCATTGAGAATCAAAATACTTCTTTAAATATGGAGATAGATGAAAACGATATTAAAGCGGCATGCCCCCAAGCAGGACGAAAATAAAACGAAGGCAAATGATGTCAAGATTATGGGGTGACCAAATGTAGAAGGAAACAAGAACAAATCTATACCATATAATCATGGGAGACATAGCACAAACAACGAACAGCAGAAGTTGACATTGCAGTAGGTAGAAGCACAAAAATTGTAGGTACCATTGTACAAATGATGAACAGCCAAGCTCGACGAGCATGGTATTAGCAGGTGAATGCACAGAAACATCAGTAAGTGTAAGTAGTGGGTTATACAGCAACAAAGAATTCCAGGTTTTCTTGCTAGAGAATGAACATTAATTTTTTCAGTTTTTATTTTTTATTTTTTATTTTTTATTTAAAATTCTAATAATTAGTTTAGTGTGCATATATAGTTTCTCCGTTCCTTGGATTCCCTTTGTGAGGAAGCACCCCTTCTCCCGAAGTGACAGGGCTATTTTGCCGAGTTCCTTTTGGGGTGTGGGGTCGATGCAAATCCCAATGACAGATACTAAAATTTGGAAGCTTATATTCTTCAACGGTAAAAGAAAAATGTATAGCTCCTTTTATATGTAATTGAAGGTATAATTGGTTCTTGAAATATATGGATTTTCTTCCTTTCATGTCATTGGCGAAATTACACCCTCAAAAGCTCATCACTGAGGTAGAGGCCCTTCTAGATCACTATATTGTTTCTGTAGTTGTGGATTTGAGCATTAGAAGAGTGATTGCTTTTGCTTCTTTAACTTAATCCCAAACAAGAAAGACTGTAAAGGAATTCGTGTTCGGATTAGTGATTTCGATTGAGATCGAATGCTCTTGCCTGCTGAAATATCAAATTCTTGATCAAGTCTTTCCAAAGCCTCCTCAACGTGGGCTTGTAGTGCTTTTACCCGAACCTGGCCGGCTTGTAATTCGTCGGCTATCTTCCTATTTTCCTGTTTCATGTTGAGTACTTCACCTTGAAACTTCGCGGATTGGTAATCACTCAGTTCTGTCTTTTCCTCAGCTGAACCTTCATCTGTGATTATTGATATTTCATTTTGTATGTTGGATAAGGATGAAAATCTACTGCTTACTTCATCTTTCAGTACTGCACTGTGTTCCAACCAAAGCGATAATTCGGTTTGTATCTCTCTCAATTGCGTGTATATTGGCCGAGCATCAGATTCCGTTGTATGTTGGTGAATATGTTGATGTTTCACGCTTCCTTCTTGCTTGTTTTCTCTCAACTTTTGCAGCTCTGATTGCAGATCTCGGATTGATGTCTGGAATTTTTGAATCTGGTGGACTGTAGTGCTAAATCTCAGCCAGAATTCGAGATTCATCTCTAGTTGTCCATCGATATCGGAGCGGATTCTTTCTTCTATCGGTGACATGGTAATGGATTTATCAACCCCAGTTGCCTTTTTGTTTACATACTCTCTTTTAGGCAAGCTTCTTGCATTTTTCAATGATCTGTTGCTTCCTTCTGTTGGCTCATTACTTGAACAAACATAAGAATCAGGAGTCGAAACTTGATCTGTATATGGAGTTGAGGATTCGGAATGCAAGTAGCTAGGAGCCTCGTGAATGGCATCTTGGGGTTGTTCCTGGTTCGTATCCATCGTCTTAGTGTCGTCCTCTGTTTCAGCATTATTCACTAATGATTTTATGACATTGTCTTTAGACGAAATAGTGTTTTTCAGTTCTTTAACCTGCTTTGCCAATTCAAAGATGCTATCGCGGTTCTTTTGTTCAACTTCACTTAACTTGTTTCTTACATCCTTATAGTCCCTTAGAACTGAAGTATACTCCTCCAGTAAAATATTCTCTCTATCTTCTAATCCTTTTAAGAACAGCTGCCTCAAGGTAGGACGCTGCTTTTCTTCCTCCTGCAATCCATTTTCCTCCAAATCAAGGATCCGCGGTCTCTCTTCTGGAATCGATTGTTTCTGTTCCTCATCACCAAGCTTCGAAGTTTCGACTTCCCTCCTCTCCAATCCTAAATTTGTTGACGATGTTGTTGTTTCCACATCGGGATCGACCATCATCACATCTTGTAAGAAGTCACAAGTTTCAGCATCATCCATCTTCATGGTCTGCAACTTATCAGATAAGTGATCAAGATTACAACTTGCTTCAGTGAAATGGGTTTGAAGGCTGTTATTTTGTATTTCTGCATTCTGGTTTAGATTTTTCACTCTGGCTAGTTCATCCTCCAATTCCTTCATCTTCATCTTCATGTTCTCTGAACCCTCCACAAGAATCTCCTTGTCTTCTTCCAATTGCTGGACTTTTGCTTCTAGCATATCCGTTTCGGATTTTAGTCGGCTTACAAGAGATGTCTGAGAAGAAACTGCAACTTCAAGTGTCACAATTTTCTTTACAAGTTCGTCAATTTTCTCAGCCAACTCAGAAATGGTGAATGAGCTGTTTGAATCCATTTCCAGCTGCTCCCTAATCTTCTGATCAAGTAGCTCTATATCATGTTTGTTTTCTGCCGTGCAAGCAACCAGTTTGTCTGAGATTTTTGATTCTGATTCAATGCTTGAATCCTCATGTAAATCACTCGACTCATAATCATCTGTTGGTGATGGAAGGAGCTTGCATTTGAGGCTCTCAAACCTCGCACCAACTTCCTTGATTTTACTGTTCTTTAGTCTTGTTTCTTTAACTGTTTTCTCTTGTTCCTCTTGCAACTTGGCCAGAGTTTCTCGACAGGATTTTAAAGCTGTTGTCGTCATTAACGTTCGAGCTTCGTTATTGTCAATGATAGTGCCAATGCCGAACTCATCCTGTAAGTTGCTGACTCTTTTTTGCATATTTGTGATACTATCTTCAATGTCCCAATATTTCTCGCACTCGCGTTCGTATAAGCTCTTCACGAATTCCATTTCGGTCTGTCGGGCTAGAATTTCTTTTTGTAGTATATCGATCTCTTTTAAGGCTTCTGTTTTGTTAAGCCCTGATTTTGGAGTTGAAGCAGCTCTACTTCTAGGAGTGCTAGTATTTCTCTTGAGTTTTGAGTTTTTTATCATGGAAGGACTTCTGAAACACTTCTTAGGAAGCTTCGGAACTTCTGGGATTCCTAGTTTTGGTGAGCCGCCATCCAATTCATTTGAAAACTGGTGAGGACTTTCGGTTGAAACAGATTCTCGAGGGAAAAAATCAACTTCACAGTCGTCGTCATCATCAATCGTGTAATGAACTCGTTCAGGATAGACCGAAGCTATTGTCCGATTTGCTCCTTGAAACTCTTTCGATAGGTGATCGTATTTCTCTGCTAAAGCTCGGTATGACCGGAAAGAATCTTCTACATGCTCTACAAGTTCAGGTCTCTTCTTATAATACATTTCAGCTCTCTCTGCAAATGAATCCCCATCGCCTTCAATGATTCTCATCATGTTATCAACCTTCTCCTCCATGTCTACAATTCCAGAAGCATATCCATGTCAGTTCAAATTTCATTTTAAAACACTAGCAGCTAATCATTTTACAATACACAAAGTTTGCAATATTCTAGCTCAGATAGCGAAAAAGAAAAAATGAAAATCGATCAAATACAGGTCTTAAACATTCCAAGACAAATTGAATCAATACACACCAAAAATACTACAATTTAGGAACAGAGCATTGATACCTACAATTTACGCACTCACATTATGAGTAAGATAACTTTCAAACTCAAATCAATCAATGTTCGTGGCGTAAAACCAGTTAGGGATTCATAATCGAGAAGCTTGAATCAAGAATGGAGAGGAAGAAAACCAAATGCAAACGTACCGTGGAGGTTCTGTTCGAGCCATTTTGATTGCTTCGTCCTGACGTGACTAGCCCACCACCATGAATACGCATTACTAGCAGCTCTCTGCAACATCCGAAGAAAAGAAGAAAACGATCGCCGATGATGATAAACGCGTAACGAACAACAAAAATGTTCGATACGGAAAGATCACAGGCGGTAGGAGGTTACAGTAATGGAGGAAAATCTTCAAAAATGTCTACAAAATCGCAAAAAAAAAAAAAAAAAGATAGAGAAACGGCGCCAGAGAGGAATGGAGATGAGATTGAGAATAATGCGAGAGAGATCACAGGCCGTCTTCTGTCATGGATGAGAGGATGCACCGGCTTGTTTATAGGTGTTGGGCATGGAGGACCAAGCCCTTCTATTCAGTGCCTGGCAATGCCAGGCTGGCCTTTCTTTTTTATTTTTTGATAATGTTGGCCAATCTTTCTTCTTGATACACTCTCTCTCTCTCCATTCTGTTACTAAAATTTTATCTTTTAATTAATTTAAAACTTATCTTAAACTCCAAAAAAAAAAAAAAAACAATAATAATTACAAATAAATTAAATAATAAATAATAAAACTGATCTAACTGTTTCTGTTGTCTTTGTTGAAACATGTTTGTTTCTTTGTTAAATCACTAACTTCCAATTCAGATTTTTTATGTTCCTTGTTGTGAATATGAAATAATATATATATATATATATGGTCCTATTTAATAAAATTGTGTATATCGATTCTATTAACTGCAACGACCTGATATTAACGAAAATGAGTATATTCTACAATAATATTTAAACATAATCCATCTTTGTAACAGTCTAAGCTCACTGTTAGTCGATATTGTCCGTTTTGATCCGTTACGTATTGCCGTCAGCCCCACAATTTTAAAATGCATTTACTAAAGAGAGGTTTCTACACCCTTATAGGAATGTTTTTTCCACATTTATAGGAATGTTTCGATTTTCTTTCCGCCATATATGAAATTTAAAAAAAATTTAAAAATTATTTTTGTTTTTGTTATCTTTCATTTATATATATATATATATATATATATATATATATATATATGTATGTATATATGTGTCATTGGTTTGTTGCCTATTTCTTTTAACTTTTTAAAATAAAAGATAATAATATTTTGTAACTTTTTAACTCATAAATTTGAATAATGGTAGTTGACAATATTGATAATTAAATAATGTTATTATATATTTATTAATTGATTATTTGGTGCATTATGATGACACTCGCTCGTGACACATCACGTATCGAAGCAGAAGTAGAAGGTAAATATTAATATTATCCCTTTAATATTTTCTTAATATACATATTTTCATTTAAGACAATTATTTCATACATTTATAATAAATCTATTTTTAAAATATATTTATTCACTATAATATTTCATAATTATTTCATCCTACTACAAATTTCATTCTAAATAGTTTAAATTTAGTTGTTCGTAAATGTAAATTCATTATATTTGTTCGTGTATCATTTTTACAAAATATATATATATATATATATATATATATATATATATATATATATATATATATATATATATATATATATATATATATAT
>NW_019272019.1:4391589-4404451 GCF_002738345.1 Cucurbita maxima
AAAATATATATATATATATATATATATATATATATATATATATATATATATATATATATATATATATATATATATATGTAATATTACTTCGCATGAAATTAAAAAAATTATAAAAAAAAAAAATTGTTAAGTTTATAATAAATTATAAAACATATTTGATTTTTTAGAATTTAAGTTTTTTAGAAAGCCAAAAATATATTTTAACGGGTTTTCAAGGAGGGTTTATATATATCAGGCAATCCTCAAAATATCACGACATTATACAGCTCGAACTAGCCGTCGACTCGCCGTCAGTCGTCAGATTCTCCGGCTGCCGAAGATGGATTGCTTGACCTCCTACTTTTTACCCGCCACATTAGCCTTCTCTAAGTCCTCCGTTTCAGCTTCTAAGCTGCCATTTTTCGCCGTCGCTCGTGGAGCCTTGCCGGTGTTTGGTGTTCTCAGAGCCTCTCGTACCGCCGATGCGCCGCTGTCCGTCGACGATTGGCCGGAAAATCGCTCTGATAAGGAGGTTAAACTTTGGGGCGGTCGTTTCGAGGAGAGCGTCACCGATGCGGTTGAGCGATTTACCGAATCGATCTCCTACGATAAGCAGCTTTACAAGCACGATATTAGAGGGAGTCGAGCTCATGCTTCAATGCTAGCTAATCAGGTTCTTTTGATTCCTCTATTTCTTTGACTAAACACAATCGCATTTGTTAAGGAGTGTTCTTTTTTTTAGAATTGCATTTCGTTCAACTTCACTAACAATCTTGCAGAAGAATAGAAATGAATTCGTTTCGCCATTATGAGAGGATTTTATCTTCTAGTTTCTTTCCTGAGAAGTGTAATTGAGCGTATACATTGATTTAAGATTGCGGATAACATTTAAACTGCTTAGCATAATCGTAGTTTACCAGTTGGTTGAATTTGTTCATGAATATTTTCCTTTTTGTGTCTTTAAAGATTGGAAACTTATTACTTTAGGGATTGATGAGTGTTGCTGAAAGGGACAGTATCATTGAAGGTTTGGATGAAATTGAGAGGCGAATTGAAAGTGGTGATTTTGTTTGGAGAACAGATAGGGAGGATGTTCATATGAACATTGAGGCTGCCTTGATTGATATGATTGGTGAACCTGCGAAGAAGCTACATACTGCTCGAAGCCGCAACGATCAAGTTCTAACTGATTTTCGATTGTGGTGCCGGGATGCAATTGATGCTATATTAGATGCTATTAGGTACCTTCAAGTTTCCATGGTAACTCTGGCATTGAAGAACGAGGGATTAATCGTTCCGGGCTACACTCATTTACAAAGAGCGCAACCGGTTCTACTTCAGCATCTTCTCTTAGCCTTTGTTGAGCAGGTAAGCTTCTTCTGGTACAGTTCCTCTGCCTTCCTTTACCGCAGCCTAAGAGCTTGTTTTCAACTAATCAGTATAAGCAGTAGACAACATATGTACATGCATGAATATTTTTAATTCCTTGCAATGGATGCTAGCAGTAGCACTATACTGCTACTTGATGGGATTATGTAATAGTCCAAGCCCCCCGTTAGCAAATATTGTCCTCTTTGGACTTTCCCTCAAGGTTTTTAAAACGTGTCTGCTAGGAAGATGTTTCCACACCCTTATAAGAAATGCTTAATTACCCTCTCCATCCGATGTGAGATTTCACAATTCACCACCCTTGGAGGTCCAGCGTCCTCGCTGACTCACCTCCCAGTGTTTGGCTCTGATACTATTTGTAACTATCTAGCCACTACTAGTAGATATTGTCCTTTTTGAACTTTCTCTTATGGGCTTCCTCTCAAGGTTTTTAAGACGTGTCTGCTAGGAAGAGGTTTTCACACCCTTATAAGGAATGCTTCGCTCCTCTCTCCAACCGATGGGGGATCTCGCAATCCACTCCCTTTGGGGTCCCAACGTCCTCGCTGGCACACCTTTCGGTGTCTGGCTTTGATATCATTTGTAACAGCCCAAGCCCACTGCTAGTAGATATTGTCCTCTTTGGCTTTTCCTTATTTATACCTTCATTTTTTAGTCAGAAACATACATTTTTGTTAAATAAAAGAACCATAGCTTATATAATATTCACACATGGTTATTGTCATTCTTTATATCACTTTTTTAGAAAGCCATGTGAGCTCATGGAACCTCAAGTGTACATTGAAAACGTTAGGATTTATATGTTGATCCTTTGCTATTGGACAAATCAATGGTGGTAATCTGATCTCACTTTGATTGATTTTTTCTTTTTCTAATGATCAGTTTGCAAATGAATCAATATTTTATCGTTAAATTTGCACTACAATCAACCTTGATCATGGTTTCCTAAATAAAATGAGGTTATAAGCAGTTTATTACTTCTGTCTCTCAACTTAAATTTTCTAGAGGTCTTGATTGTTGTAAAATAATTGTTTTATAGCTTGAAAGAGATGCTGGTCGTTTGTCGGATTGCAGAGTTAGGCTAAATCTTTGCCCGCTAGGTGCATGTGCGCTGGCTGGCACTGGCCTACCTATTGATCGTTTTATGACTGCTGAGGCTTTAGGGTTCACCGCTCCCTTGAGAAATAGGTATTAAGCTTCACTAAAAAGATCATCTTCTTCTTGTGCGTGTGTGTGTGTGGTAGTTTAAATCAGCGTGCCATATATATATTTTTTTAATTTTCGCGCTCTTCTTAAGAGTTTCTCTCAGTTTATTGGGAAGCTGACCCCAAATTTACGATCGTTGGCATGAATGTATGTATGCATGCATATACTCTTGTCTCCTTCACTGTAATAAATAATTTAAGCCATAAAAACCTGTGGAATGTCTCTCGCTAGTAGATATTGTCATCTCCTTAACATCCGTGTTTTAAAGCTGTGAGGCTGACGGCGATACGTAAGGGGCCAAAGCAGACAATATCTACTAGAGGTGTGCTTGGACGTTTACAAATGGTATCAGAGCCAGACACCGGGTGGTGTGCCAGCGAAGACACTGGGCCCTCAAGGAGGTGGATTATGAGATCGCACCTTGATTGGAGAGGGAAACAAAATATTCCTTATAAGGGTGTGGAGACCTCTCCCTAGCAAACATGTTTTAAAACCTTGAGGGGAAGCCCAAAGAAGACAATATCTGCTAGTGGTGGGCTTGGGCTGTTATAGGAGAGGGGAATGAAGCATTTCTTATAAGGGTATTGAAACCTCTCCCTAGCAGACATGTTTTAAAACCTCGAGGGGAAGCCCAAAGAGGACGATATCTGCTAGTGGTGGGTTTGAGCTGTTATAGAATGAATCAACTTCCATGTTAGGATGCCAATGAACTTTAGTTGATTCTGCTTCCACTGTCTATAAACTTTAGTTGATTCTGCTTCCACTGTCTATAAGGAGTTTAAATTACTTTTCTTTTCGTAACTAGTTGTATCATAGCAGTAGTGATTGTTCTTTATCTGTACAGTATCGATGCAGTTTCAGATCGAGATTTTGCCTTGGAATTTCTTTCTGCCAATGCCATCACCGCCATCCATCTTTCAAGGCTAGGAGAAGAATGGGTGTTGTGGGCTTCCGAAGAGTTCGGATTCATAACACCCAATGATTCTGTTTCAACTGGAAGTAGCATAATGCCTCAGAAGAAAAATCCCGATCCGATGGAACTTGTTCGTGGGAAGTCAGCTAGAGTCATAGGAGACTTGGTTACCACTCTCACTTTATGCAAAGGTCTGCCTCTGGCCTACAATCGTGATTTGCAGGTAAATCTTCACACATTTTGTTTTGACCATTTGTAACATGTATGAGAAAGGGTTGACACTTCCAAGGTGAATGCTGTTGAGCCTTACACGACAGGAGTGTGTTTTTGTTGTTTAGGCAATTTTAGTTCCCTGGTGAATGCTTCATTTTACTGTATGCCATTTTCTTAGTCATAAAAAACGTTTCGATATTGAACAGGAAGACAAGGAACCTGTATTCGACAGCGTAAAAACAATATTGGGGATGCTCGAAGTGTCAGCTGAGTTTGCTCAGAATATTTCGTTCAATCGGGAGAGAATTGAAAAGGCTTTACCTGCTGGTTATCTCGACGCCACAACACTTGCCGATTACCTCGTGAAGAAGGTAACTAGTTCCTATTGGTTTTCCTCAAAACGTAGTTCTTGCAATAACTATATCGAAAGAAGCATTGAGTCGTCTGTTATTGTACTGAGTAGCATATTTATATTAGCCAAACGACGACCCAATTTCAATACTTCTAAGGTCATCGAGGCCTCCATTGTTGAATGCTTTATGAGTAGAATCGAATCCTATACATTCAACGACATTTCAATCCGACTATCAGTCCCCTTAATGATGCTTCTATTTGTTTTTTCTTTTGAAGGGAATACCTTTCAGAACAGGTCATGATATAGTTGGAAAGTCTGTTGCCTTGTGTGTCACAAAAAGTTGCTGCCTCCAGGACTTGAGTCTGGATGAGTTAAGAAGCATAAGTCCAGTATTTGAAGAGGACGTTTACGAGTTTCTCGGGGCCGAGAACGCGATTAATAAATTTTGTTCGTATGGTTCCACAGGAGCTGCCTGTGTTGCTACTCAAATCGAATACTGGGTTAATAAACTCCAAATCAATCTGTAGATCTGGTTTGCAAGCCATCTGGAAATGGCTGTTTTCAAGTCAAAGATCCTGCAGTGCAAGCATTCTGGGGTCACAGGTACGAATTCTAGGCAGTATGATGGATAACTGTGGGTTGAAATTAGGATATATTAAGGTATCTGTGTGCAAGGAAAAAAGTATTTTATATGAATGTTTATTGTCGAATTTTGTATCTCTTAACTAATGGTTGATGGTTGGATTATTCTCTAAACATTAAATAAACTTTAGTTATGGCCTTCATCGTTCGAGGTTTTTAAAACGTGTATGTTATTATAAGGAATGTTTCGGTCTCCTCTCCAATCGATGTGGGATCTCACAATCCACCCTCCCTGGGGGCTAACGTCCTTGCGTGACCGTTCAAACACACCGCTGGCAAATATTGTATGCTTTAGTCCGATAGTATCACCATTAGCCTAATTGTTTTAAAATATGTCTACTAATGAGAGGTTTCCACATTTTTTAAGGAATGCGTTGTTTTCCTCTTTCCTCTCTAATCAACTTGAGATCTCATTTCCTCTCTAATCTATGTAAGATCTTATTCCTCTTTAATCCATGTGAGATCTCATTTCCTCTCTGATCTATGTGAGATCTCATTTCTTCTCTAATCCATGTGAGGTCTTATCTTCTCTATAATCAACGTGAGATCTCATTTCACTACCGTATTTGGGTATTAAAATGTATATTTTGAGAGTTGAGAGGTAAAAAAGCAAATGAAGAAACAAAAATTAACTAGTTAGGTGATGAAATTCATGCTAAAGAACGTGCTAGTTAGGACAAAAGAGTATTTTCAGTGGTTCCATTTGACGATAGTTTTCCAAATTGCGAAAGAACGTGCTAGTTTTGCAATCGGAAGCACGCTTATCTTATTTTTTTTTATATTTTTTTTCGATTCCCTAACTGACCCGCCAATTTCGGGAAGAATCAGAGGAAAATTTGATGGAAAATTCCAACAAGGTTGAAGCAGAACGCTTGCTTGGAATCGCTGAGAAACTCTTGCACAACCGTGATTTCACAGGCTCCAAAGATTTCGCCATCTTAGCTCAAGAAACAATGCCTCTTTTGGATGGCTCCGATCAGATCTTAGCGGTTGCGGATGTGTTATTGGCGTCGGAGAAGCGAATCAACAACCACAATGATTGGTATTCGATTCTTCAGGTTGAACGGCAATCTGATGATTCGGATCTCATCAAGAGGCAGTATCGGAGACTCGCGATACTTCTACATCCCGACAAGAACAAATTTCCTTACGCTGATCAAGCTTTCAAGCTGGTTGCAGATTCGTGGGCTGTATTGTCCGACCACTCGAAGAAATCACTCTACGATAACGAGCTCAGTCTCTCTGCTAAGATCGATTTGTCCCAGCAGAACAAATTTCCGGTGCGCCGAAGCCAACGATCCAGTTGGAAGAAAGAGCACGAGTTTGAGAGTAACGATGGCGCCAACGCCGATCAATCTCCAAATCAGCGGGTGAAAGTATCGAGTTTCTGGACCGCTTGCCCTTACTGTTACGTGTTATTGGAATATCCTAGGGTTTATGAGGGTTGCTGTTTGCGGTGTCAGAATTGCAAGAGGGCATTTCAGGCGGTGTTGCTTCCGTCTCTTCCGCCGCTCGTTCAGGGCCAGGAAGCCTACTATTGCTGCTGGGGTTTCTTTCCGATGGGGTTTGCCGCTCAAATTCCCGAGAAAGGTGGGAAGGGTGGCGAAACAGCGGCACCTGCGACAGCGTTCCCCAATTGGATGCCCCCAATATTCTCTAACAGGCCGCAAGAAACTAGTGGGAATGGAAAAACTGCGGCGGCGGAGAAGACGGTGACAGGTAGTGAAAGAGCGGCGGTGGTTGCTAGGACTCCGATTGTGAGTGACACTGGCACAGGGAAGAAGAGGGGTAGGCCGCGGAAACCGCCGATTGCAGCCTAAGTTGTTGTAATTTTTTTCGAGAATTATGATAATATTTATGGAGCCGATTGGAAATGCCTGATTCTCTCGTTGTTGTAGTCTTTATATTGAGCGGTTATATTCAGACGAGTTAGAACAAAGACGGCGGAAGCTGGGGAAACCTGAGGTAACATTTGGTGCAATGTTGAGCTTACTGTTTTCTTTGTTGATTTTAGGCTTCAGATGTAGAAACTAGATGGGCAGTTCCTGATTTTCCTCTGCATGTTCATATGTAATACGTAACTTTATTCAAACCACCAATGATAATTTGGAGTTCTTTATCCGATCCCATTTGAGGCTGCACTGCCAACCACTTTCTGCAGGTTGCTATGAACACATCACAGTTGACGCCTATCATCTCATGAACTGAATTATGGATTCGAAATGGGAGTTGCCCATTTCACAGTTAATAGTTCTGTAAGTGGCTAGGTTCCTTTAATCCTGGTTTCTTCTTGAACTAAGCACCAACTATTGAACCATTTCACAGTTAATAGTTCGGGCCCGAAGGGGATGGATGTGAGATCTCACATTGGTTGGGGAGAGGAACGAAACATTCTTTATAAGGGTGTGGAAACCTCTACCTAATAGATGCGTTTTAAAAAACCTTGAGGGGAAGACCAGAAGGGAAAATCCAAAGAGGACAATATCTGCTAACGGTAAGCTTAAGCTGTTACAAATGATATCAAAGCCAGACACCGAACAGTGTGCTAGCGAGGACGTTGGATCCCGAAGGGGGTGGATATTGAGATCCCACATTGATTGGGGAGGAGAACGAAATATTCTTTATAAGAGTTGTGAAGACCTCTCCCTAGCATACGTGTTTTAAAAACTTTGAGGGAAAGCCCGAAAGGGAAAGTCCCAAGAGAACAATTTCTGCTAGCGGTGGACTTGGGTTTAGTCATCCTTTGAGTTGCAGATTAGTTTGCACAAAAAGGTTGATTTTGAGCAAATTGTTGTTGTGAAAAGTCATTTATTAATCAATTTGTTTGTTTCTTGATCTTGTTCACTTAGCTGCTTAAGCGTTGCTCTTCTTCTATCCGTCGTCAGCATCGGCTATGGGGAAGTTCTTCCCTTCAATCAATGCTGGATTTCTGTTGGACTTTAGTTGGTGAGCAGATCAAAACTACACGTCTTATGTAATGTATCTATCAGCTTTATGACTTATAAATTAATGTGTTGAGACTGAATCTCAACCTGACTTGCTACCGTTGGTTTCATAGTTATTGGACCTATCTATGCTTTTTTTTTTGTTGCAATCTGGTTATGGGCCATAGTTGCTTTTGGTTATACCCTCTGCCCCTTTATAATCTCTTATTCAAGTGGGATGGGGATGCGGATCTTTCCTTACTCCTTTGAAGTATATATTCCCTTCATCAGTATACAGTAGATAAATTATTCTATTCTGTGAGATCTTCACTCTGTTTATAGATGAAGGAAGTTTGTAATGCGGTGGTAACACTTATAATTTCTCGAGGAACGACCTTATTTGAACAGGATCTGTACTATAAGTTGTACATCTGTCTCGAGTTTTAAAACTATGAATTTCTCATGAAACATATAAAATGGTTCTTGCCAAGTGTCACAATTGGCAATACGATTGTGTCCTCGAGAAAGTCATCGAGATTGATGATTAGGTTAAGTGGGGGAGAGTGTCACAAATCAAGATGCTGTACGGTTATACGGCAGCAAGCCGGAATACATTAAATTCTGGCTTACTTGGGTTGATTTCTGACTGATAGGTAGATTTTAACCTGATGGATAACACTGCTGTGCTGGGTGTTCTATAAGATAGTGTAAAGTTTATAAGACATGTTTGACTCGGCATTGTGAATCCTCGTGATTTCGATATCGCCAAGAGCATGGATGGAGGAAGTTAGAATGCAACTTCCTTGTCAATCATAGATTTTTGTTTTGAGATCTTATCCTCGAAAACTTAGCTTATTTTACTATTTGTACACCTCTTGTATCTTCTTCTACTCCGCTCTATTATATCGCTATCCCGAACCCGATAGGAACAAACTCATTTCTGGCCAACTTGATTGATTTGTCTCTGATGGGTTGATTTCAACTGCAAGTTCTACGGTTGGATTCTTTGTTTGTATTTGGCAGATGATCCAGGGAAGGAAAATATGGCCTTTGCTTTTCTAGGTTGGTTTGCTTTCTCAACCCACTTTTGTTCAAAGAGATGTCATTCTCTTGCCTCCAAACCTTTTTCAATGCCATTTCTTCTTAGCCACTTGACAACTTGAAGGAGAAAAAAGAAACACTTGGATTCAGACCATCCTATTTTGGCCCGTTGCTCTTTTGGGTATTGACGAACAGTTCATAGCTAACAAAACTAGACTAGACTCGACCAAACCAAAAACATATAGATTACACAATCTCGAACTTTGATAACGATTCTTTTTGGGATCCCAACGTTTTGGTTTCTTCAAATTACATGAATTCATACTTGATGTTGCAAATGTGTTCTTTCTATACGAAATACTTCGAGGAAAAAGTAGGCTCAGCCTGAAATTGAAATATTGAAATTGAATTGAAGGTGGGGAAAGATAATGACTTTGGAAGCTAAGCTAAGCAATCATGTCGTGTTATTTCAAATCCTTATTGCCTTCCAAAATTTCAAATCTTACACTTCATTATTATTATTCCACCCTTCCACATGGGTTTGGCAGTGCCCAAAATTGACGGGTGTGGGTCTCTCTTTGTCTTTCCTTTATTTTTCAACGCTCTAAGTTCAAGTTGAAAATCTATACGAGTGGTATCGAGTGTGAATCAAGATAGATAAAGGGTAGAATTCTTGGATTTTGTAAAAAAACTACCAATATCTTGCGTTTTCTTTCCTAAATCAAATCGTCAACTTTCATAAACTATATGTGCAAGGTGTCTGGTGGTGAGCTGAAGTGGAATGACGGAGATTAGATGACCTGAAAAGTGGGGTAGGGTTCGGGGCGAGCGGTGGGCTACATTATATATATTCATTTTTCTATGATGCCCTTTGTATGCAAGGACAAACTCTAAGGGGAGCTTTCTTTCCCTTTTCCCTTTTTCCCTTTATTCAATCCCTTTACTTCTCAAGTAATTTGCATACAGAGAAAGAAGAATCTCACGAATTCAATGAACAATATAAAGCAGAGAAATCACCAATTTTTTTAAAAATATATAAGTACGTCAAACCTGTAAGCAACAAAACCAAAAATTGAAAGTTTAATAATAAAACATTTTAAAATTAAAATTTAAAATTAATCATATAATCCAATAGAAAGAGGGATGGAGGAAGATGGCACAACAGTTTATGGTCCCAAATGTGTAGAGAGAGAAGTGGCGATCATATCTTCCATTTATAGAAATAGTCCAAGAGATGTCGTCTTCCTCATTACACCTTTTTCTCTCTCTCTCTCTCTATTATTTCCTTTATTAAATAATTAATTCTAATTTTAACCTTTTCTTTTCTATATTAATAACTATTTTTTAATTCTATTATACCTTGCCTTTCTAAAATTATAGAAATTAAAAATTAAGTGAATTATTAAATAAAATTTAAATCATATTGGGTACTAAGAGTTCGTAATAAAAAAATAAAATGCAAATATCTTAAATATTTTATTTTTATTTTTTTTTTCCCGGAAGATTCTACATACCCTTTCTCTTTCCCATTATTATTATATTTATATATATATATATATTTGTTATTTAAAAAAAATGAAAAAGAAAACGAAAAAACATGCAGTGAATGCTTCTTTACGCAATCTAAATCGAGAGAGAGAGCCGGAAGTCCGTCCTCCAATATGTTCCCAAAGCCCCACCACCAACCACCGTCCCATTCTCATCCTTTTCCTCGTTCCTTCCCCGTCGCCGCAACTCCACCACCGCGCGGTTCTCCCTCCTCCGTCGATGAGGCTTCCGCGGCCGGCCCTTCGCCTCTCACTCACACCATGTTCCCTAAAGAATCGGCATCCGCCGGCGATGGAGCTTCCATAGAAGTCGTCCGCCGCCCCCGAGGTCGTCCGCCGGGATCCAAGAACAAGCCGAAGCCGGCGGCCGTTGTCGTCGCCGGCCGCGAGGCTGAGCTGGCGATGAGTCCTTATGTACTTGAAGTCCCCGGTGGTAGCGATATTGTCGAGGCTGTTGCCCGATATTGCCGCTGCCGAAACACAGGGCTTTGTGTTCTCAACGCTTATGGAACCATCGCTGACGTCACTCTCCGGCAGCCGCCTTCGTCTCCTGTGGCGACCGTCACTTTCCGTGGACGATTCGATATCCTTTCCGTCTGCGCTACTTTCGTTCCTCAAACGACTTCGTTTCCTATACCTAACGGATTCACCATCACGCTAGCGGGACCACAGGGCCAGATCTTCGGCGGCTTGGTCGCCGGATCTTTAATCAGCGCCGGAACCGTCTATGTAATAGCCGCCTCATTCAACAATCCGTCGTATCAGCGGCTGCCATCCGAGGACGAGGTCAAGAAATTAACCTTCAGCGACGTGGAAGAAGGCCACTCTCCGATCTCCGGCAACAAAGACAGCGAAAGCACCGCCCCTACCGAAACCTGTGGTCTTCTCCCGATGTACAGCACTCACTCATCATCGGACGTAATATGGACGCCGGCCGCCAGACAACCGGCTCCGCCGCACCATCGCCATTACTAATTACTTCAATTTCCGTTTCCAATTCGTTTACCAAAATCAATTTGTGAAGTTTTCTTAGGTTTGAATTAGGGTTTTCTCTTTTGATTTTTGTTGCGTTAAATTTCAGAGTATTTAGGCTTCAGTCCTCGAAGATTATAGAAATTCCGAAAGCGACCCTCGAAAACCCTTCGAAATTTGAACCGCCTTAGGAATGTGATCAACACAAAAATTTTCTTTTTATGATCTTAATATTGCGTGTTGGAATTAAATTTCCCTTTCTGAAATTAAATTGGTTGATTCAATCGATTATTTATTTATTAATGTTTATGACTCTCTACGATAGTATGATATAAGGTATCATGGCTTTGCTTTGGTTTTTTCTCCAAAAACATTTGGGCTCCCTCTCTCTCGGCCATTTTCACCTTTTTTCTTTTTTATTTAAAAAATTGTTTATGGTTCTTTAAATCACAATTTAATTCTCGAAATTAAAGTAATTGCGCTTTTAAAAATGTTGTATCTCATTTAAAAATATTGAAAAGAATTTATAGTTATTGTATTTTTTATTTAATTATAAGAATTTTATAATTGAACACCCAGAGATCTTTCATTAAAAAAAACATTTCTAATAAGAGTAAAAATCTTTCTTTAATAGATACGTTTTAAAATTATGAAGTTAATGACGGTACAATATGAGTTAAAATAGATAATATTTGTTAGTGGTGAGTTTGATCTGTTACAAATGGTAATAAAAGTGAGAGGTAAAACAAGGAATCACCAGAGAGAGTGAATGACATAGGGAAAAAGTGATGATGAGGGCTAAAAAAAAGGAAATTTTAACCCTTTTTGGCTTTATCCTTTAGGGTGAACTTAGTTGTGTCTTTTATTTATTTATTTATTTATTTATTTGTTTATTTGATGGGGGAGTGTTTGGGAATGCATTAATTTGTGTGTCCGGAAAGGATCAGAATATGGAAGAGATAGGTGTAGGGTTGTGGGAGGCACACCCTAATAATAATCCAAACCTTATCTCTCTCTCTCTCTCTCTCTCTCTCTCTCTCTCTCTCTCTCCCTCTCTACCATTACATTCCTTTCTCTCCAAAAAGAGAATAATAATAATAATAATAATAAAAAGGTTCTTTCAACTAAATAAATTAATGTTAGAGGAAAACTGGGCTGAAAGATTATAACTTATGTTTTTAAAATTAGAAGAAAATGTAATTTGACAAATTCATAGATAGATATTAAATAAGTAGAACTCGTATTGTTTCTTCTTTAAATAATAGCCAAAAAATATTTTTAAAAATAAAATGTATTTATCCATTTAATTAATTAATTAAAAGGGTAAATAGGGGCTTATAGGGTCCGCTGCCCCTAACGCGATGGGGATCTCTTGCCAATCTGACAAAGATTCTTCTGAGATGAGATGGGACAAATAAGCATTTTTCTATCTCTCTCTCTCTCTAAATATATTTATATTTTTTATTTTTTAATAAAAATAATTAATAGTGCAAATTAAATGATTTAAAAATACAAATTGGAATATTATTTTCATAACTCCTAAATACATTTAGCCATGATTTTGTTAATGATTTATATAATTTAATTTAAATGTGAAATTGATGACAATTACTCAACCTTTTTATTGAAATTGAATTTAATTCAATAATAATCTTTTTTTTTTTTTTTTTTTTTTTTTTAA
>NW_019272019.1:4404670-4514369 GCF_002738345.1 Cucurbita maxima
TTTTTTTTTTTTTTTTTTTTTTTTTTTTTTTTTTTTTTTTTTTTTTTTTTTTTTTTTTTTTTTTTTTTTTTTTTTTTTTTTTTTTGTGGAAGATTTATTTATTTAACAACTACTAAATGCATAAAATTCAAAAGTAGAGCATTGCTTCAACTCTTATTTACCAATTTCTAACTCAATGTATATAACAGTTAAATAATTGAGTATATCCTTTTCTTGGGTTGATTTTCTAATACATACACTACACTTTACATTGTTGTTATAACCTACATGGTCATTGGTCAGTGTTAGTTTCCGAACTATTACTACTATTATTACTACTACTACTACTACTACTAGTTACTATATTTCTACCTCGTCTACTCGAGTCAGAACGGCAAAAACGGGACGCTTCCTCTTCTCTTATCTTCTGCAAGACCATTATCCTCATGGTAGGCTCTGCACGAGTGGGAGAAGGCGATGCGTACCTGTCCGGATCAGCCAGAAGGGAATGCTTCAAATTCAAGGGAGATGAAGATGAGGACTTAAACTCGGGATATTTCGACTAGTGTTCCATACACGACTTGGATCACCAAATATATAATCTGACAACTCATCGGCACTTGTCGAGTCGCGAGTGCTCTCGGTACTGTAGGAACCTTCATCAGAGGTACTGCTGATGAGAGATGAATGATCACTGGATGAGTCTTCTTCAAAAAGCCTGTGAATCTCGCGATGTCCCAAATGAATGGAGCGAATGCCACCAGGTTCACCAGGAGTGTCCTTCGGGTATGACTGACGTGTCGAAGTACTTGTGGTTTTAGCTGTTGTATTCCTTTCATCTATCCTGGAATGTGTTGCTCTGGTCTTCGAATCGACAGCAACAGTCCCGTGCTGTAATAATCTAGGCGCCCTGGGCAAGCACCTGAAATGTAGCTAACAAAATTAGAACAGAGAAGAGAGGTAAACTAGTTTCAATCTTACCAGCTCCGGAGATCGGTTACCTCGAGTAAAGAAGCATGTAGGCTCCTTTCATCAATACAGTTTCAATGTCGACCGGAGTTACCTACAAATTATGAAGTAGTAATGAAAAGATAAAGCTTAGTAAAAATGTCGAATTGTTCGAAGAGAATGAACTACTGGCTTGTTCAATGATTGTTGATCAAATGCCATGGTAATGACTAAACAGCTCAAGGAAGAGCGAAGACTAATCATGTAAATGCATTCAGTACTATCAAGGTTGCAATTGAGATGTGATAATGAAAGGAAACAAAGTTGGGACTTTTTAACTAAGGGCCAAAATGAAGCTTTAAAGGACCATGAATGAAAAACGACATTGAAACGTATACCGTGCTATCATCAATCTTGAACCACTTATTTTTGGCGCTTTTGACATAGCACACATAGTGTCCCGAAAACGAAGAATTCATGACATCCAAATGAACCACCACTGCATAAAGCCGGTATATGGGCGATTTATCACTCGTTCCACGTATAAAAGGTCCCAGATCTAATATCTCGGGGAACTTGATAGGCTTATTGAGCTTTCCAAAATTACCTGACTGCAAATATATAAGAGATGAACACTAGCAAGCTATATACACAGTTCAGAGCACGAAAATAACCATTGAATTAAAGACGTACCTGAAAGCGCTTAAATACAACAGTGAGAATATTGGGAGCTTCCAGTATTTTCAATTTCTTTTTTGCCCTTACATAAGATTTGCATCTGAACAATATTGTATGGATTAATGTGAGTAAAAAGACCATAAACAAAGAGATTTGATGGAAAATGGAAAATAAGTAAAAACAGCAAGCATCACAAAACAGATAATAATAACCAACCTGCCACACAAATACTTGTTGTCACCGTCCAAAATCTCTTTGCTAGTAAATTTTCGAAGAGCCTCATCCAGTCTACCAATATCCCCTTCTATCTCAACTGTAAGGTCCATAATTCTTTCCTGCCGTTCTGATCTGCCTTGGCACCTTGTGCATTTTATCTGTTGATAGATCGATCAAAGTTAAAGGGGAAATTCACATTCTGAAGACCTATTCTGCTATAAACTACTGGTTAAAATTCAGAAAAATCACAAATCCTAAGTTTCAATCATTCATCACAATTACATGTTTTTCCCTCCAAGAAAAAAAAATCTTAACATCCAAATTCCAAGTTTAAATCTACCTTTGACAAAAGGTAGCCTCCAAAAGTAAGTCCCACCAAAGTTGTTTCTTCTTCCCAAGAGCCCGATGAGCTCACACCAGATTCCATACAGCAAATAGATTGCATTGTATCAATGACATACCTGCCATTTTACCTTGTCAATACGATTGTTTAACATTATTTAGAAGTTATACCATTATAATTACGAAATGAGTGGCCCAAGACAATTTTAGTCATACACCTCAGAAACTCGTGTGCATCCTCTTCTTTCCCATTACCAAGTTGACGACCAATATTAGGTAACTGAGAAATTATTCCAACAGGAGATAATGGGGACCTCCCTTCCTTGACTTTCAAAATTAGACTTTCAAACTCACAATTAAAACACCATCCCTTCCTTATACCTGATATTGAAAAGAAAAAAAAAAGTATAAATATATATAATATAGTGATCAAGAGATTTGGAAGTTGAAACTGCTGAAAAAGAACCCTGTGATCTGAAACGTACATGATTTGGAATGAAGTCCTTGGAGAAAATAAGCAGTCAAAGGTGGAGTGAATGCAAGGCACTGGAGTACAACATTAGCATAGCAGCTGCAGGGAAGTAAAGCAAGACAGGTTGGAAAACTTCACAAATATAGGACGTATGTGCTCAAATCAAAAGGGCTAATAGAGCCTACATGAAATTTTCCGAGTAAAATACCATGAAAAAAATAGATTCACAACGAATTGATGAGACTGCAGTTACAACCTTACAAGGTGCACAAAACTAAATCTAGCCTTGGATTTTATCTTGATTCATATTCCAATAAACCCACACCTCAGCAACCGAAGGTTGTATGGGTCACATAACATGCAAATAGAAGTTTAATTCACTATTATGACAACATGTTAGAGGAATAACACTAGAAGTAGGAACATAAAGTAACAGCAGTTGAACTAATTCAAGATAAAACTAGAAAGGTTCTATCACTGCATTAATGAAATGCACAAAATTGTAGAAAATGTGAGGGATTATCTTCCGCATAAAATAGAAATGGAAATACACTTAAAAGACAAACCATATTAAATCAACATATATGATGTATTCAGTGTTAACCAGCCAAGAACCAGAAGATTCATAGTACATATTTCCCATAACAGCAACACCTTATCTCATAGGATTCAAACAGAGACCACTAACCTGTTCCCACAATTAATGAGGCCTGCCGGCTGCAATTCCAACTTGTTCCAATTATAAAGCTTAACAAAGTGATCATATGAGAAAAGCCCCTAATAAAAACGTAAGAGGAATTAATTTCAAGGCTGAAATAAATTTCATAAAAGAAAAGGAGAAAGGAAAAATAAATAGAAGAAAACCTTATAGTTAAGCCTTCCAGGCATTTCAGAGACTGTACAAGCGTGGCTGTTCTTTAACTTGGACCCTCTAAACTGATCAACAACTTTCAACATGGACATTCTCAATCCATTTTTAGAGTTGAGATTACATGCAACTTCAGCGGGAACACCAGAAGTTGCCTGCACACTATCTACTCTTCCTGGCTGAATGCGTGGAAGTGAAACTGATGTCCCTCCAGCACTTGAAGGTAGAGAATATTCAGAATCAATTTTTCTTTGTGAGAAATTTCCATCTTTACTCTGTACCTTAGAAATAGTGTCAACCACAACTTTAGTTGACCTTTCAGTTCTCAAAGGCGGTGAGATACTGACATTTGAATCAAGTGTTTTGCCTCCTGAACCATTTCGTGGACGAACACTTGAGGTTGACTTGGATCTAAGTACATGGGAAGTTGATGCTGGCTTAAGATTACCAGTGGTTTTATGCCCTTGACTATTGGAAGGGGCAGAATTGCAGACATTTGAAGGGATACTATAGTTTTTGGATAAATTTTCCCCATCCATGGGCTTTTTATCTTTCTTATATTCTGAGGCACCAGGAAGAGTGATGTTGGATGCATCCGTTTCATCAGAGCTGCATGCTTGCAACACATTCGATGAGTTGAACGAAAATGATGATGTACTACACAACTTCCTACCATGGCCTCCACTGAATTTGGGTAAGGTGGAATTACCCAAGGAATCGCTTGTAGGTCCCTTGTGGTCAAGAGTTCTAGCCCAAAAATCAGAAGAGACTGTTGCACCAGACACTTTATGATTGCCATCAATTACAAAACTAGAAGAATTAATGGAAGAGCGTGAATCCTTTCCATGACTACCGCTGGGTTTAAGCTGATTCAATTTACCAGATGAGGGAAAACTATCCACAGAACCAACCAGGTTACCAAACATGGGTGACAATGGCTTGGGTTGATCAACAATGTCAATACCTCTTGTAGTTTCAAGTGAGTCGGGTATTGCATCAGCAGATATATATCCATCAAATTTCTCTGGTTCAATTTGACTACTGCTATCACTAGTAGAAGTATCATCAGATGATTCACTGCTTATAATTGAACTAGAGAATCCAGAAAATGATGAAGCAGATGAATCAGAAGTAAATGATTCATAATGGTCTTGTTCTGTCACTTTATGCTCAAAATCTGCTCTAGATGCAACAGGCCGATCGGAGATGCTGGGAGGATGGCAGTTTTCCTTATGGCCTTGCCGCCAGTGTATGATTTGACACTTGCCAGAACTGAAAAAAAGTCCAAAACACTTGATTTGACACTTGACCCTAATCTATAATGAGGATCAGTATACAATAAATTCGGCTAGCATAATTGCTCCAAGTAAATAAGGAAGAGGAGAAGGTTCGGAGGCAGCACATTAAAATTTAATTTGTTTTTCGATTTACTATTAATGACAAGCACCAGAGAACCCACGCCAAGATAATAAATTGTATCCCAACAGCAATGGAATTCATATTACAAAGGCTTTGATGTTATCCCTCATGTTTGAAAAAAGTTGTCAGGGCTGCACTTGCATTTCAGCATGGAAGTTCACAACTATTGAGTCAAGCAGGAAAATAAGTAACACAATGTAGGAACAGAAAGACGAGACCAAACCTGTTTCCAACTATAATAGGCAATACTTGCTAACAAGGAAATGTTGGGAAGTGATATAATTTCCTTAATCTCCACTAGTATGGGTATTACTTGGTATTGTTATTCCAAGACAAATTAACGCCTTAAGACAGTTTAGTGTCTCCATCAAACAGGCGACATAAGATTTCTTTAGCAAGAAAGAAAAGGAAGTTTCATTACCAACATTACCAAAAAAATGGAAACACAAAACAAGTCCTAAACAATTCAATCAAGTAGAAAACCCATTAGCAGCAAAAATTTGAAATGGGTCCTAAAAAATTCTTAGTAAAAATACAAATCGGAGGTTTAAATACCTAAAGAAAGAAATTAGAAGTACTAGGTAATGTTATGCAATTCCAAAGTAGTATCTGTTTTGATACTTATAACCCAACTACAGAAGATAACAAAATATTGAGATGCGCATATACTCATATGGCTTAACCATTTCCAATCCCTTCAGAAAGTTCTGCTGCACACAGAGGTTATAGCCTAGCCTCACCAAGAAGTTTGTTGTTGAACTGAGATTAACAGACAAGAGGTCTCTTCACGATCTACCCTTACGATAAATAAGGCAAGCTAACAAATTTCAGGGCATATGGTGCTTACATGCTCAAGACGAACAGAAATAGAATCATGCGACTAGAATCCGAGGGCAACAATTTCCCACACATTAATTTCAAAATGAACCCGATCTAAACTTATACGGTGAGGCGATAAAGAAATTAACAAAAAATAAAAGAGATTCAACCCCAAAAAAAGAAGATTCACAGTTCCAAGTATCGAGGATGGATGATAAACATACCAATATCGAACCGCTTTGCAACGAGCACAGCGTGTGGTTGTTGTAGAGTAACAGACAGCACACTGGTGACCAAGAGGAGTAATCGATGTATAAGTATACCCAGCAGATGCCTCAAGCTCAGCTCTAAAGGCCTCCTCAGATGATAAAACTAACAAACGATTAATTTCTTCCTTTCTCGCCACAGAGAGCCGCCATTTACGCCGGATTACCAGGTAGATTACAGGGAAAACCACAAACACCAAGAGGACCTGAAGCCCTATACTTCCAGAAACAAGCATTTATCCTTCCCCCACCAACAACGTCCACCAAATAAACCACGCCCTTAGCTTCTAACCTCGCCACCACGCATAAATTCCTCGATTGTGGTGGTTCGAAGGCCAACGATACCGCGAATAACGCCGATTATGCATAAAGAACCCGGAAGCTCAGAACCGCATACGAATTGCTCAGTGAAGAAAATAACAAACGCGCAAAAAAAGAGGAAAAAAAAAGTTGAATCTCCGTGCAGGAGAAAAATGTTTCCCAGTTGAAGCAATAGACAGAGCTAAGCTTGCAATGACATTAATCTCATGGATTCAGACAAATCCACGCAATAATTGCAGAGCAGATCAAGAAGAATTTAGGGCTCCTTCAATTTCTTGAGAAAGAGAAAACCAATCAGATTCTGAAGGGGAAAAGGGTAGAACGAGGAAACATGAAATTACGCATAGGAATAAAATAATAAATAATTTCCCCAAATAAAATTCATTTTTTTTTTTTACTTGGCGGTTGGAGGCAAAGAATTCCAATTTCCCCCTCTCTTGGTATTGGAAAGCGTGAATTCTCCGCCCTCAAATATTCCCTTTTATCCCCGCTCGTGTGTCCGGTTCGGGACCGGTCTGGTTTTTTTTATTCTTTTCTCAAAAAAGGTTAGAGAGAACGATACGGAGGAACAGCCGGGCAGTGATGTGAATGGAATGGGGCCGAAAGAGAGGGAGCTTGCATCCCCTAATAATAATAATAATAATAATAATAATAATAATAATAATAATAATAATAATAATAATAATAATAATAATAATAATAATAATAATAATAATAATAATAAAACAGGGCCCCACGTTGGAAGAGAGCAAATTGGAAGGTTAGACATTCGAAAAGACAAAAACGAATTTGCTATATTTTACTTTGGACCTATTTATATTATTACCTTTCAAACCCTGTTGGAAGGTATCTCTCTTATTCCAATGGACTTTCATAACTATTTTATTATATTTTATATTTTATATTTTGCAAATTTAAGCTTATAAATACTACTTTTACTCTTACTTACTTTATAAATGTGTGAAAACCTCTTGACAATACCTACTAGATGTGAGTTTGAGCTGTTACAAATGGTATCAAATCTAGACACAGGATACTTAAGGAGGACAATACTTACTAGATGTGAGTTTGAGCTGTTACAAATGGTATCAAATCTAGACACAGGACAATGTCGGCTTGGGCTGTTACAAATTGTATTAGAGCCAGATACTAGGAGGTTGAGCCTCGAAAGGGGGTGGACACAAGACGGTATGCCAAAAAAGACTGAACCGCACATTTTAAATGAAATTTAAAGGGAACGACCTCGTTTGAAGGAACAAAACTGGGGTAGTACTAGGAAGTGGTCAGAAGTATGCTTATTTAACCTTGGAGCTATGAATTTAAAATAGAAGTCCATTTTTTGCTACTACGAAGGATAGAGATTCACCTTACAAGCATATATTTCTTTCATTCCACAATTGATCAATGAAATTCAAGCACTAACATCGGTTTAATCCTAAATGAAACGAAATCAAGTTACCGTCCAAACAAACGTATGATTTCAGTACTCTCTCGAAATCTGACCTGATCTTTCAACAATAGCCCAGAAGTTTGACTCCTCATCCTCCCAATTGTCGTTAAATAATAATAATAAATAAATAAATAAATAATATAAAAAACAAAATATTAATACACAAATATCTATTAATTAGTTGCTATATAGATATATATAACAGATACAATAAATAAAACAAATTAATAATTTAAATTAAATTAAAACCATCACAAAGGGGACGGGGGACTAAATTTTGTTAATACCATAGTTTACACGGCTCTCTCACTAGTTCGCTCTTTTTTTTTAGAAAAAAAAATAAAACTAAAAAATAAATTAAAAAAAAAAAAAGAAAAAAAAGAAAATCAAACGCCTTTCCCTCTCTCCACTCTCTCACGATTTGAATTCTCCATTTTTATTTTCAACCCCACCATTGATGAACCGCCACACCTTTGTCTCGGAGCTGTCCGTACAATGCCAAACACTGCCAGTAAGCTCGTCGGCCGCCGCCGGAAACCTTCCTGCCACTGTTTGGTTGTGGCTTGCATTCCAAGAAAAGCTCGTTGACCAACTGTATGGCCTCGGATTGCATCATCTCTTCCACAACCTCCGCTTCTGCTTTCATTACGACGTAATCTTCGGCTTTTACGTTGCTCGACAGCCAATCCGAAATTCCGACATGCAAAGTCTTCGACGATGGCTCGTGATCAGTATTCACTGTCTCGATCTTCAACATTTCGAATTTCTTGTTTCTGGTAGGGTAGTTGTGATTAAACCAGCTTGTGCCGCTTCCGCCTTCCTTCTCCGGAAGACCGACGTCGATGAAAACATGGCGGGGGTAGTCTTCGAGAGAATCGCCCATCAAATCTGGAAGGTATCGTGTTCGTCGCAAGTACCGCCTCGATTTTCGCGATGCTGATCGCGGCGGTTCGAGGAGGACGTCTTCGAGTTCGTTTAGGGCTGCAGCTCTTTTAGCGTCAGATTTGTAAGCGAAGAGGAGTTGTCTCTGAGAGTGAAATTTGATCTCATCTTTGCCTAATTCACTCATCCCCTCATCGACGGGAGTAGAATCAGCTTGTTCGAGGTAAACGATTCTGTAGTTTGTTGATTTGTCAATATCAATATCATTATCAGATCCAAATTTGGCATTGTTTAGAACCGATTGCGACGCGATTGAGGATCCTCTGAGAATAGATCCGAAATAGGGGAAAGAAACGATTAACAAAGCTAACAACACGGCTCGAGCAAGAAACCTCAATAGCCTAGATTCTGCTGTAGGATGTTTGATTACCAAATACAGACCAGAAACTTGGACGTACTCGACAGGCTTTGTTCCCAAGCTTAACGCCATGGATTGCTTCAATGAAAACTCAGGAGAAAAAACAGGCTTATTGGGCTGTTGATTTTGGGGCAGAAGCAGAATTGAAGAAATTTGCAGAAAGAACTCTGATCAGGCAAAAGAGGGAGAGGGGAAAGCTAAAGCAGGGGGGAAGGGGAATTCTTAGCGAGTGCAAAACCTGGAAGCCGTGTGATTACCGCCCACGAGGGCCACACGAGAGCTTCGAGTCCTTAACCATAAGAACATCAACTGCATCATCCTAAGCACCTCCATGGTTTCTCTTTGCCAGTCCCCAGATCGATGGTGTGTGATTTGCCCCCAAAAGATTTTCAGTTTCTTCGTCCTATGCACGAAACATCGGCTGAAACCACACGACCATCGATCAAAGAGGCCTTGGGAGAGCTGACAGAGAGGGTAGAACGTATAACTTGGTATGATCCTTTCCACCCCTTGTTTGTTTCGGGTGGAGAAATGAGGAATAAATGGGAGAAGAGAGAGAGAGAACACACGAACAATTTGTGAGGCTGAACTTGTTTGGCTGTAAACAGTTTGGATTTGGTACTGGAAGTTGAGGATTCATGGCTAATTTTGCTTCATCTCTCATTTGCTTGGATCAAAATTGCTCCGATCATAGCTTGCCGTTGGTTATTACCCAATAATAACCATTAACCAAGGTATGTGCTACTCATATTTCTCGCTCTTTCTACATTACATTATTAAAAGCTATAGATTATTTCATGTTTGATATTAGGGAAAATACCCTTTTGATTCCCGTTTTTTATGTTGCATTTAAATCTTTGAAGTTTTATATGTAATTTCATTTGAATTTAGTTTTTATTTTATCTCATTTTCTTTGTTTTTTATATTAACTTTTAATTTATTAGTTTAAATATTTATGATGTGAAATTTTATAATTAACTTTTAGAAAAAAAAAAAATACTGTAATTAGTTTTGGCACCAAATATCATTGGAAACTCTTTTTATATGTTGGGTGAATTATAAAATATATGTAAATTCACATTAAAATTTTCAATTTTGCATTTAATAGACTTATTTATTGGACATTTTTTTAAATGAAAAAATTTATTAGACATTTTCTGTATTTTAAAGGCGGAAAGGAAACACCCTAAAATAATCATCACATGACTATTGAGAACGAATCAAGCAACATGATTTGGAAATGCTGTCGTTGTGTTTCCAAAACTGCAACATATATCCCAGTCTACCCCGTGTTGGACTGAGCAAGCAACATGATCCTTGCTCAAGACCAATCGGGTCCGAACCGGAATTTTGATTCACAATTGCACCATCCAAGCCATGAGCGATATGTGGGAAGACCATGGAAGCAATATTTACACAAGGGACCGGTGGTGGTGTAAAGCTAAGAAGCAAAGCTCACACACACTGGATGATGTAGGGTGAGAACGCATTTACTTATTTGGAAGTGAAGATAAGAATTGACTAAACTAAAAAAAGCATCCTGATTCAACCATATATTTACCCTTAATTATTCAAATATTTGATAGTTTTTAGAAAGCGAAGCATGTTTTTTAGGTTAAATAACAAATAGAAATTAATAATTATTTAACTATGTATTTGTGATTTATTTTTTTAATGAAGGCCGCAGTAGATTGTATTCCAAGACACCGTTTCTAATAATTAGAAGAATTATATTTATGTAATGTTGTACATACACATATACATCTCTATAGTTAGTGCACCATTGACGATACCAAAAGAAAATTCTTCTTTACAAAATGGAACCTGCTAGCTGCATCTTTAACAGACCCTTTCATTCTTATCATCAAAATTGACCTCAAAACATCTTCATGCTAACAAGATTGTGTAGGTTAGCACTTGGTGTCATCAAATATGAACATGGATATTCTATGGTTTGCCTCCCCTTAATCCCTTAGTCCTTGCAGAGCATGGATCGTACTTCTGTGATCGAGGTCGGGGGCTCGAGGTCTTTCTCTTGTAGCGAGTTCCCAAGCAACTGCTGCATCTGTGAGGCGAATGTGTCGTCAAGAACCTGGACATGAACAAGCATTTGAATTTTTTGTGATGACCCAAAAAGAACTCTTACTATTCCATGAAATCGCAACTCGAAAAGTAACTGCTTACCGAAACTGCAATCCGCGACCCTCTATACCATGACCTGTTCTCCTTCCTGTTCTCCATGAAGCTTAGAACATCCTGAGCCAATAATTATGAAATCCAAAAATGTAAAAGCTGAAAGAACAAACTCTCAAGAACAAAAAGAATCCCAATTTATCTTACCCGTCCCATCCGGTCCCAATAACCCCGACAGAGAGCGATAAATACATGACTCTCGAAGACAGTATGGAGATGATTAATTGTGTTTGTTAACTGATCTTTCAGTGGTTGCATCCTACTTCGTATTTCTGATTCAATCACAGCTTCCTTGGAGTCTTGTAGAATCTTTTTCAGCTTGGTAGCACTTTGTAACTTCGTCTGCAGTAAATAATGAGGCAGATACAATTATTGATACTCCAAGAAATGTCCTTAATCTAAAATCCAAAACTTTGTGTACCATTTCTCAATATAATTCCATATCCATAGGCCTTTACAACAGTTTTGATTACTTTATTCCTGTTAGTTCATTCAATGAACTATACTATTTCATCCTTTATTGAATATACATCTTTTCTTGCTTAATCTTAGGAGTAAATTATCTTATCCTTGTTTACCACGATTTCACAGTCGAGGTATTTTTCGCAATTATCCACAGATATTCTTTAGTAACCTATTTCATCCATCAATGAAATCATCTGTTTCGTAAAAAAACGACAAATTCTAAACAGAAAACTCTTAAAGAAAAATGATACCTACATTCTCAATAAGCTTTTCCACAACAGCTTGCAAATAGTTTCTGAACTTGGCTCTGAGCATGACTGTCACTTCACTAAGACGCTCTCCAGGAATTACATTTCCACCTTCAGGGATGCAGGAACCCCACAGCTTAAACTGGGCCTCCATCTTTGGGCGTAGAACATCAAGCATTCTCTTCATGGAATTTAATAAAATTCCCAGCTGAAAACATCATTGAATTTAAGTATTATTTGGGAACCCATATGATAGCAAACAATATATTTTTAAGTGCCAACTTACCTCGTCCGGGACGGTGTAAGAGCTGACAGATCGTTTAGCAAGTTTCTGGACATACTTAAGTCCGAACTTTTTAGGTGCTAAATTTTCTTTTAGTGGAGCTAACACATCAGCATACTGCTTATCCAATGCCTCCACTATTGCTTTCTCAACATCTGCAATAGCCTATTGTAGAAATCCAGAAAAGAAGCTAAATAGAATAAGATTCTTTCGATTACGAGACCTAGAGTAGATAATAGGACCATGGAAAAGAAAAGGAAAAATGAAGATCCTGTCGAAGAAAAGGCGGAAGCGTGGTTTCTTCGTTTTGTGAAGAACTGAATTGTTAAGTACCTATCGTTAACAGTAACTTTTTCCCCTGCTTTCAAAAACTAGGCCTCACATTCTCCTTTGTTCTGTAATCTACTTTTAAAAATGCTTCTAAAATCATAGCTAGAAGACTTGCCTTCCTAAACAAAAAAAAAAAAAAAAAAAAATTACCACAAGATTATGAACTTACTTGTTCCAAAACAAAGGTGTACTCTGGCCATCGACAAATGAAAATCTCATAGTCACTCAAAGTTTCCTTTAATCGGTCGTACATTTCATCGACAAACGGTGTTGTAGAATGTTGAGTCCTAACTCCCGACCACTTAACCTGCATTTACGTTTAAATTGACCACAACCATGAATTGAGAAATAAAAATAAATTGAGCATGTTTCCCTCGAACTAAGTTTGTGTGTTGCTTTCATGTTTCACCCTAGCAAGAAATTTGTAGTATTCAAAAAATATATATATTTAATTAACTTGACTGACCTTATCTAATTTGCATGTTTCAAGCAACGATAGGCGCTTATCCTGGATCCATACCAGAATATACAAATGGAATAATTCTTTTGCATCGACACCACCTTTCACGGGACTGACAAAGAATGAAAAATGTGTTGGAAATGTACAAGACATCAAGAAGTTTTTCTCAAATATTAAAAAAAAGTGAAGTTTATGAATAAAAAAAATTACCTAATATTCCATCTGGCAAGATCCCTCTGAAAATCAGCAGTTGCAATAACAAGTTCTGCTACTGAAGGTGAAGGGCCTGTTGGTGGGCAAGCAATTAGGAAAGAACGCAATCTACTGCAAAGCTCTGTGCTATATATGGAAGCAGAGAGATTTGGTAGGTCTACAAAGCTGCAAAGAAACTTATGTCAGCTAGCTTCTCAAACCTAAAACAATTATTAAAAAAAGTTAATCGACGAGTTTTCCTCGACCTTTTGATCTAAAAGAACACGAAACTACTTTGGAAGTATACCCAAAACAAGCCCTAAAATGTGAAGGAAAAGGGAGTTCTTTTATTTCGAGATGCAAATGAAGTCAATTCCCCTTAAATTTGGATTATAGAACAGAAAGTGGTACCTGGGGAGTATGTGCTGATTATGGATCTCAATGTCAGAGGATATCTCCTCCCTAATGTCATGACACACAGATTTCATCTTTTGGTAAGAAGTAGACATCGTCATGGTATCTACCAAACTGCCTTCGTTATTGTTACCCATATATTCATCCGTCTCACTCAAGTGCCTCCTTGATCTCTTTTTCATAGCAACCTGGAAAGACGAGTCGTCGTGTAAAAACTCAAACATTCAACTTGACAAATGCAATCCTACTTACTACAGAGATGAAGTTTCTCAAAACCTGGAAATAATGGCACAGGGAAGTCTGAGCCTCTGGAGATAGAATATCATGAAGAAGTGTGTACAATTTAACTGCAGGTTCTATGGCAGGCGCTGCAACTCCAGTTGCTGGTCTGTACACCTCCATAAGACCCGAGAGAGCTGCTTCGTCCAGTGATTTATAATTCTCAAAAACAAGAGCAAGTATCTGCTCAATTTGATCCCGGGTTTCTCCTAAAATTCGGTTCTGCGAGGCAACCAACAAGATTGGCAAAATGTTCATCATATACAACATTGACATATAAAATAACAGTGATAAAATAAGCATCTACTGGTTTGAGCTAGGAAGCTTGATTTACTACCTCTTGATGACTCAACGTACTCTTGTCATGGCCCTTCATAACAACTGGCATGAGCAAGTCATGGACCAAGGTGAGGCAGTCAGCTGTTGGTGTGGCAACATCCATGATATATGAAAGATATCTATTGAACATATGCAACGGAGCTAGGTTAGTAGCTTAATGTGTCAGCTACAACCGATATTCATAATATAGTAGTGAATAGCTATATTCACAGAGTCAGCCATTTATGTAGAATATTACCTTAATCTGGTATACACTTCTGAAATGCCATAGTACGATGCAAACTCTGTCAAAAGCCATTTCCAAGATCCATGCAACAAAAGGTTCCTCTGTTGAAAATGTTGAGCTTTCATGGCAACTTCAAGAACTAGGTCATATGCTACAGTTTCTGCCACCGAACCACACTAGGAACAAACAAATATAACATTCAGCATGTTCAAACTTCAAATAACTTAAAAGTAATTTTTTTCCTTAAAATTGTATGATATCCTAAAACATTTTTCTTTGATTACAGGTTCAGACCAAATACAAATAGGCTAAAGAGAACCAGTTGAGATCATCTTGAAGAAAGCTGCTTATTAAAATCGTAAAGAAGCTCGGAAATCGGAAAGTGCAACCAAAACAATTGAGTAAGATCCCTTTCTACTAGACTTAATGGGGATTAAAAAAAAGAATATCAGTTTATTTGGTTTCAAGACAAGATCAGTGCATTATCAAGGGAAGAAAAAAGATGGGCAAAGATACATGGCTAAGGGAAGGGAATGTAAAATTGACTTAGGCAGTCTATTAAACCATACATACACACACAACATGCACTAATTAAATAGCATACCTTTGGGTGACTATCATCTGTACTTGCTGAGTAATTTACGTAGAGTTGAATTTTGCCCACGAGCTCATGTCCAGGCTCTTGATAAATAGACCACCAACGTAATTTATCCGCCTGCATTCAACTTTAGTATAAATCTTTGACTACAAGACAGCATAGTTGAATTACTCTTAAACTCAAAGCATTCTCGAACTCAAAGAAGATTTTACTGGGTTATCAGTAATGGCAGCTATTTGCAGGAGAGTGCGACCAATATGCTTTGAATTGGAATCCTGAACTTCAATTATTAGATCATCACCGAGACCATCTGGAAAGCTGTAAAGTTGTCAGTGATTTTCTGAACAAGATTCCTAACTACAGAATGTTACATGAGCCAATAACGTACAAAACATGAGTTTCTCCCGATCCAGCTTGCATTTTGACGGCATCTTCCTCAGCTAAACTTTTCAGTCTTAGCAAACATGGGTATGTTTCTGATACAGCAAAAGAAAGGATCCAATCAAGGGCTTAACATGGGTATGTTCAAGGGCTCATCATAGCAAAACTAAAAAAACTTCAATAATAGTTCATCGATTATTGTGTATTCTAATACAAGATAGAAACAATACAAATAGCATCTAATTCAATATGGAAAACTAATTGCACAAGAATTGATTGCAGGGGCATGTTCAAAAGCATAATTTTTAAGTACAGATCATTACCTTGCACCACCTCATAAGATGATGGACTGCTGCGCAGGGTTGTTACACCAGCTTTTAGAACTTTGGATACCTGCTTGATGTACCGGGTGCTGGCGTGCACATATGCCAAGCTTTGTCTAGATAGAGAACTGTTTGGAGGTATTCGTGGTGCAAAATGAATTTTATGCAAAGCATGCCAACCAGAGGCTACAGCTGACTGAAAGCTAGAGAATTGATACTTGATGGTTTCTAGGGTTACTGGAGGTGGTCTTAAAGCTAAAATATTACAGCCTGTTGGTGGATCCACCCCCATCTTTACTTTCCGCACTGCACAATAAACAACCTTTAGGCCACATCCAAAGCCACATTCCACCTGAATATTGACGGTTTAATGACTATCATGCACTTTACCTTGCACCTTTATTTTGCCAATAGTTTTCTTTGGCTTAGTGGGAGCTCCCTCATTGGCAAGTTCTGAAGTGCGCTTCACCAACAATTCTTCCTCTGACTGTAAGAGTACTTGTCGTAAGCTGTATCACAATCACACTCTAAGCGTGAGCGAGGAAATATGTTGAAAACAATGTTATAAGCTAAAAGCGATTAGACAACAACGACATTGATAGCATATAACCCGGTAGGAAGAAGTGACGATTAGTCGTATTCTCCTATAGTATATTTTGGGACATTTTAGCCCTGATAGATGTAGACATGATTTTGGTGATTGGGTTATACATCCCTGTATTGACACAACACGAAATAGTAAAAACCTATCTAAGATGAAAGCATGTAAAAGGGGTTTGAAACGGGCATGCGACCATGGACAACACGTATTGGACAAGCATGACCAGAACATCTGACATGCGGCTATAGGCAACACGCCTTAGACAAGCATGACCGTGGCAAACTGCAGCATATGGATGAACATGTAAATTGGTAAAAGCAACAAAGTGCAATTCTTTAACTCAAGATTTAGACTCATTGCTGGCATGCAATCGAAAAATTGTAGAAAGTCAAAGGAAAAGAAAATGAGCCTACCCAAATGCATCTCGTAATACTGCACATTCATTTTCCAAAAACCTCGGGGCTTCCATGTTTTCCATAGCCCAAGCATGAAGACATAATCGCACGCACGCATCATATGCTATGACTGCATGCCAAGGCCCTAAAGCACTGATCATGGAATTATAAACCCCATAAGGAAACTAAATGAAGATAGTCAATGATCAATAGTAAAACATAAACGGTTTAGATGGCAAAACCTGGCATTATATGTGGGAAGGCGAGCTGATCCTGAACTACCAGTTGCTTCCGAATTCACTGGTCTGCTAATAGAGCAAGGAGATGGTAATATATTAGTATCACATCCCAACTTTTAGAATGCATAATAAGTTGTAGCAATGAAATAGGGCTATAAAATGGATGTTTATTTAGACAGTTTTAAGGGGAAATTTTTTTATAAACAAATGCATAAATCAACCTGACAAACTGGTCACTGCTCTTATTTCCTTGCGGCAGTGCAACTCCAGATGGAGTTTCGTGATCACGTGTGCCATCAAACTTCACATCCTGGCTTTTTTCAGCACATTGTTTAATTTCCTGCGACGAAGCAAAGAAAGGAGGGGCGCTGGGAATATCATCTTCTTCATCAGAAAGCCTTCCGTTCTGCAGAACCAGCAGAAAGAGTGATCAAGTCAGCATATTACAACAGATATTGGAGACAAAAAGAATCTCATAGCATGTCTTAACTGAAGAGATTAGCTCGCTACAAGACGGGTTGAAAGTGATTGGGAGACTATATTCCTCATACCCCTAGAAACAGCTTTGACTATTACAATGGTGCATCCCCCTTCCTACTAGGTTTTATATTATAAGGAACCGACTTTCATTAAGACGAATCGCTAAAGGAGGGGCGAAAAAAACAAGAACAATGAAATTACAAACAACTGCTCCTGTCGTTTTTTTTGTTCACCAATTGCAGGTGAAGTTCTAACCATTGACTCTCGGGATGGTAGTGTGTGTCTTATCCAATGAACTATGTTTGGATTGATACAGCGTAAGAACACCAAAGATTGGGCATTCAAATACACTGCACTCCAAACCGGATTACCGGGGAGATCAACACCCTCCTATTTCACTTTTCCTCTACTGAAATTTGCTTCAAGCAACAGAACTTCAAGCTGATTTTAAAAAACAATCTGACAAACAAGAAAAGGGAAACGCCATAGAAGTCACCAAAATCACTTCTCATGCCTTGCAAGATTAAAAGTTTCAAAGAAATGCAAACCTTTTTAGGTGCACTACCCACATCCATGCGTGATGGCAGGCCTGAAAAGTATCCCTCTGAAGCAATAGAATCTCTATTCCTGGGCAAAGCCCCATTAATACTTCCACCCACATGAGTAGTAGAAAATTCAGAACTTACAGCAGAATCAGAAGAATCCTCTTCTGTATAACCATTTTGCTTGGTTGGGTACCTCCCATTTTTACTCCACATCCTTTCAGGCATCTGCCTATGAGCTCCCACCAACGTTTCCCTCGATGAACTAACATCGGAGAAAAAGTAATCACTCCCATTCTTTGGCCTCCCTTGCAAAGAATTTCCATATCTATAATTTGAACGATTTGGGACCCTGTTATGTTGGGGAGATGAATCGAAGGAATATCTAACTCCATAAACATCCGCTTCGGAATCAGTAGACATGTCATTCTCTGAAGCAGAAGCACTTTCGTCCACATGACTAGAAACGGTTCTGGAGACTGGAATGGCACTCGCCGGCAAGTGCCCACTTCTAAATTTCGACGGCGGTGGTAGTCCAAAGCCTCTTGCTCCAGTACTCGCTCGGACGCCGGTGATCGGATCGGGTCGAGACCTCAAATTTGAAGTACCAAACGTGACATCCGTCTGTCAAATCAAACCAAAAAAAAAATATATGTAAACTCAGGAGTTTAACTAAGGAAATCAAATGATAGAAGAAATTCCAAAATCCAGAACTCAAAAGCGCAAAAATAATCAAAACCATCGCCCACAGAAATGACCATATAAACAAATTAAAAGCCAAAATAATAGGCATTGCAACAGATTGAGACCTCGCGAGCCCATCGAACAGCACTTTTATCGAGTCCTTCAGTAAACATTCTACCTCCCGTTCAGTCTCCTAATCGTACAGCTGCACAATTAAATCAAAGACGATTCTAGAGCTCAAGTTATAATCCTCATCAGAAATTACCACGAACTCGCATTAGAATCAAACGCTCCGAGCTGACTGCACGACAAATGTCGCCAAAAAAAGGCAATGCCGCTCGGTAAATCACGCAGATTGAGAGAAATGGAGGAGAAGATCGACAAAGAATGCAAATGAGTACGAAATTAATCAAGAACAAAAAAAGAGTTGCTTCAACAGCAAGAATTTTAGCTCTGAAACCCACTGCAATCCAGAAGGCTACTGCTTATGACGGTACTCTCACGAGCTTTTTCTTCTTTTTTTAGTTTAGATTCCATCTTTTCTTTCACATTTTTTAAGAAATTATTTATATCAAGTGGAACGACGTCGTTTTCATGTTTCAATAAAGAGAATAATTCATTAATTAGACCGAAATTAAAGGGCACGTACTGGAAGTGGGCTCCGTTAAAAGGTTACAGGCAGCAACGTGGCATTCCTGGATTTTGTTTTTTTTTTTTTTTTTTAACTTTTTAATTTTAAATGGAAAAATTAAAATTAGTCGAACGTTGAAGTGGGGACGCCAACGCCAACGCTTCCTTTCAGATTTATCAAAATAGAAAGACTTCGTCGATGGAGGACGACTAGCAACCGGTTTACTAGGTAGTGCGGGCCCCACTTCGCGCCTACTTTCTGTTCCTTTTTGGCACCATAGTCCACCGGTGGATGCACCAGCCGGTGGCGTTTTTTCTTTCTTCAATACTCTTAATTTAAATACGAGTCAAATTTTCATTTTTTTTTCCAATTTTCCCACCAATTAAACCAATTAGAGTTATTTTACCTCGTTTTTTTTTAATTATTTATTTTCTTTTATTAAAATAGAGTTTATAAGTATAACTTCAAAATTCTTAAATACTTAAATTTCCACTTAAAAAAATATAAATATACAAAAACAAACTAACTATTCTCCATTATTTGTTATTATAATTTATTATATTTTGAAAATGTGTGTTCCTTTTTCAATTTGGCTAATACATATATATATATATTCTAATAAATGTGTATTTTAAATAAAAAAAAAAGAAGAGAGATTTTAGACACTATGATCGAATAATAATATTCGAATATTGTATATAATAATATGTGGAATTTTAGCTTATATTTCACGAGAAGAAACTCAAGTTTGTCAACAAAGCTAGCAACCCAAATCTACCTAACTTAGGCTTGTCGATTTTATTTTGTATTTAATGGGACATTAATTTTTTTAAAATGTTTATATAATTTTTAACCTTTAAATTAGTGGTCTTGTGTCAATTAAATAATTTTTTTTTAAATTCACTCATACTATACGCAAAAGCAAAAATGTATAGTTTATAAAATATTTATTAACAATAGATTAGTCAATTTTAATTTTTTTTAGATAAAAATTATGAAATGTATTTAAGATTAAATTGATAATTTAAAAGGTAAATTACTGCCACGTGGAGGTTGTCTCTTTGTATGCAATGCATCAGCGTTGCATGTGATGGGCATCATTTATCGTCAATTTTAGTTTGAATTCTTTTGAACATTTCGCGGGAACAAACCAAATGACAGAAATCAATTTTGGGACATTGACATTTATTTTTAATAATATCTGTTGTTTGGTGACCCCACGCAATTATTAAATTACTTTTTTTTTTCTTTTCCATTTTCTTCGAATGTGAAATTGATTTTTCACATTGATTTTTACATCAATGAAATATCAATTACCGTGTTAGTATTTACAGTTATATAATTTTCGTATTTACAGTGTTAAGCTTACATTAGCACAAAATCGAACATTGAATATTTTTTTTTCAAATTGCTCGAGAACTTTTGTTCAAATAATAACAATAATTGATGTATCTTTACACACAGAAACATGTTAAACATGGACAAATTTTAGCTTTTTAAGGTGCAATTTTATAAATTTTAATATATATATGTGAACACATTGGTTGGAGAACAATGAAACATTCTTTATAAAGGCGGAAAAACCCCTCTCTAGTAGACATGTTCTCTCTAGTGGACATGTTTTAAAATCTTGGGGAGAAGCAAAAAAAAAAAAAAAAAAAGGTATAAATAGGACAATATCAACTAGCAGCGGGCTGGAGCTATTACATGATTAGTCAAAAGGCTTCCCTAACAATATCTATTAGTAGTGGGTTTGAGTTGTTACATGATCAGTGAGCTTCTCCAAAGAGAATAATATTGGCTAGTAGTGGACTTGGGCTTGAGTTGTTACATGATCAATCAAAGGAGCTTCCCTAAAGAGGACAACTTTGGTTGATAGTGGACTTGAGTGTTATACTTTAGCTGTTATATGATCGGTCAAAGAAGCCTAAAGAGGACAACATCTATTAGCAATGTAGCAATGGACTTGGATCAGTCAATCAGTCAATCAGTCAAAGGGGCTTCCCTTAAAAAAGACAACATCTATTAGCACGAGCTGTTACATGATCAGTCAAAAAGGCAGACTTGGGCTGTTACGTGATCATTTGATAGTGGAAGTACGAAGGATCCGAATGCTAGAGGAAAAACTTCAAATTTATTTCACCTTAGTGAACATGTTCCAAATGATACAAATAAGTGAGAGAAAATTCTAGGTCCTAGAGAAAACTACATGGGGAAAGGCTCTAAAACTCATTATCATAGCGTTTGTATTATAAGCATAAAGAGTAATTGATGCTTTGCAGAGTATAATAAATGACTAACTTACATTTAAATGTTCTTCAGCGACCAACTCATCAAGCAATTCAAACACAGGCAGCAGTTTCTTCTCCCTGCAGATCAAATCAACCAAAGAAAACCAAGAATCAGGCTCAGGTTTGAAGCCCATCTCCAACAGCCCAAGCAAAGATTCTACTGCGTCCTTCACCATTCCGCTGTTACACAGAAGAACCAACAAATTATTAGAAGTTGCATAGTGAGGTACAAATCCCCTATTTAACATTAGACCCAATAAATCAGTAGCCCTTTTCAATTCTCCATTTTGAGACAGGAAATTCAGCACAATTCTGTAACTTCCTTTGTTCAAATAGTAACCCTCAAAAGGAAGTTTCTGCACCATATCGAGAGCCTCTTCGAACCTGCCTTCTCGGCATAGACCTCCAAGGATCACATTCAATGTTACCGAATCGGCTCTGCAATCTTGGTCCTTCATTTGCTGGAGTAACTCAGTAGCCTCGTCGACCCTTCCGGTTCTACATAGGCAGTTCATTAAGGTCGTGTGGCAGACCGTATCGGGCTTCATCCCGAGGCTCTTCATTTCATCAAAAACCTCCTTTGCCTCTTGCAATTTCCCTTCTTTACAGAAGCCATTCATTAAGACTGAGTAATTGAATACGTTAGGACTGCATCCATTGCTTTTCATGAACTCGACTATTTTCCTTGCACGGTCGACCTTCCCTCCTTGACAAAAGCCATTGATCAGAATATTGTAAGTCAAGGCATCAGGCAAAATCTTGTCCTTTGAAACCATGTTCTCAAAAAGTTCAATGGCTTCTTTAAGTTTTCCACTTTGACAAAGGCCACCTATCAGAGTTGAATAGGTGATCAGATTAGGATAAGAGACTCTAGCACTTTTCATTTCCCTTACAACCTCAAATGCAGCTTGAAGATTTCCATTTCTGCAATGATACTTAACTAAAATGTTGAAAATGCAAGTATTTGGTATTAAGTTGAGCTTGCTACTAGCATTTACAAGCAATTTCCTGGCTAGATCAACCCGGTCGTTTTCGACTAGAAGATTGAGACACGTGCTGATCGCTTTAAGAGAAGGCTTTTGACGAACAATCGACTGGATAGCATAAAACATGTCAAGCACTCTTTCGTGCATAGAAGACTTTGAATAATGCTTCATGAGATTAAGGAATATACCCTCGTGTAATTGGCAGGTGTCATATGTCATTTGATGCAGAACTCCATCAATAGCCTGGAATTTCTTAGATTTTGCAAGCCTTTGAAGAATGCCTCCATAAGTGGCGTTATTGTGATTGAAGCCTTTTTGATCTGACACCATGTTGAATATTTCAAGCGCATGTTGAGGATCTCTTTCATGTTTGATTAACCTTATGGCTGTTTCGTGAGAAATGTAACTTGATTTGGATTTCTTCTGAGCTTCTATGGAGGTAGTAAAGAGTCTGGTAGGACTATTACTCTTGGAGATTATTGCTTTTGAAATCCGAACAATATTCATGAAATCCAGGAAACCGCAGGCGTATGTATAGACAGAAGAGAGAACAAGGCCGCAATATTCATCAAAATCTGCTAAATGGCGATATCATCTAAGATGGAAAAATTAGAGAGAAAAATAGGTTAGGAAGAACAGAAAAACTTCTTGAACAATCAAAACGTGCACTGTATCTATATAAACCAATCCATAAGCTTGCTAATCCTACACGTTTTTTTTACATCTATCATGTATTCCCTAGGAATAACGCTTTAGAAATGACAGATTCAAGCAAAATCATAAAGAAATTCGAATTTCTCACACGCTGAACTCAAAAAGGGGGAAAACAAAGGAGACAAATCCAGTAATTTGCTTTCCTGTTTCTTCTTCTCTTCCAAGTGAGTAGGGGCGATGATCAGTTCGACTCCTTCGAATTTCTTTCCTTTTTTTCTTTTTCCAATCCGGAAATCGATCCTTCATGTCTAAAAGAGAAAGAAACGGAATCGATCGAGAGAATATTGGAGCGAGAGAGATTACCTGATAGGTGCGAGGGTGAGCGATGGAAAGTCGACGAGGCACGTCACCGGCACCGTGGCGGCGCAATGGAGTGAGGAGGTCTCGCCAGAGAGCACTGCCAGCAGCGTGAGTGAGAGAGGGGCGAGAAAGTAGGAGGAGACTAGAGACATATTTTTGGCTAAATTACCCCCAAAAAAAAAAAAAAAAAAACTCAGAATTTTTTAATTTTTGAAATTAAATATAATTAATTTTTTGGTCACTATAGCTTGGAAATTTTTTTTGGTCACGTGACATTATTTATAACATTAGTCATTTAATTCGAAATTATAACTTACCTATAAAAGATTATTATGTAAATTACATTATTGATATATTTTGAGACAATATATAATGGTAATATCGAGTATACCTTTTATTATAATTATTTTTATAATTTATTTTAACTATTTTTTTGTGTAATATATTTTAATATTAAATTTGAAATTAAAAAAATTAAAATACTGATCAAATTTAATGTAACCTAATACTGATAAAATAAAATAATTAAATTTTAATTCCTTCTTCATTAATTATTTGTCACACGAGCTTCTTCTATTTCGCACGCAGAGCTCTCTCTATAAATACTTGGACAGACTTCAGAGACGGTTCCCGGCTTGGGGAGCGCGAAAATTGTAGAATGATCGGGACCTTCACTGCTGCAACTGCAGATTATTGGTCGGAGATTGATCACCGTTAGGGTTTCTCTGAGTTATCTCTAATCTCATGGAGGACTTCGCCTTTCACGACGGTAACGTTTGCGGTTTGCTCGAGAGCAGGCACATCAACTTTCGTCAAGTATGTCTAATTAATTTATTTTTTCATCGCATACCTTCTCATCGAGGTCGCATTTGTTCAACTTCAAGTGTCGAGTTACTTGAATTGTTTTATTGTATTGGATGTGAATTGGCGGCGTGTTTGGTTGTTATAGCGTGAGCGTACTTTCGCGTGGAGGAGATTGTTAGCATGAATTTTAGATATATCGTTCTCCTTATTTGATTTAGTTGAATTGTTTTGTTGGAGGTGAAGCGAGAAGTATATTGATATGAGATGAACGTAAGAGGTTTCGGATTGTTTGAAGGCTGTCTTTGGACGACAAGCAATGCTATTTTGGTTCTGTCGATTTGAAAGTTTACGAAATTGCTAAAATAAACTCTCATTCGACTGCGCCTATTCTTTTTTGATCATTTTCCTTGATGCGTCATGAGTTGAAGCAAGATAATAGTAGTAAGGCCTTTGATTGTGATCTTTATTGTTTCCATTCGGACTCTTGACACTGGAAGCATCTACAAAAAAAAAAAAAAAAAAAACAGAGAAACCAAAACAGAGAGTTGATAAAACTTAGATCCGTAGGCACGAGCTATTGCAGTTCGGCTGTTCAGCAAAAATTTCTGGATTAAATTATATTCTCATGTTCTCACTCTTTCATTCTCTTTTCTATAGAACACGATAGAAAGCATAGTTTTGACGATTAATATGTTATTCATTCATCGATAAATATATAAGGAAGAATCTATCTATATAAAAACCAGACTATACGTATATATAATACGAGTAAGGAGGTCCAGGTTCCAAAAGAAAAGAACACTTGCTATTTTCTTACTTTAAAGTTTATGTTTGGCTTTACTTTCTTGGTGGCTCGTTTTACATGTCGTGTTAATTTTTCAGTGGTTGTAAATAAGTCTTGCATTCTGAAGTTTGGGGAAATTTGTTATTTGCTTTACTTAATATGGAAACGTAAAGGTCTGCTTGAAATCTTCTGTAGTGGAGCTTTAATTTTCTCTCTTATGAATTTGTTTCATTTTTCCAAGTCATATATGTATGCAGGATCCCACCTATAGTTTTCCGATGCACTCATCATTCATCCAAAGACTCTCCCAGGAAAAGGAACTGGAGGTCTGTATGGATTTAAGTTTCTATCCCCTGTGATTTCTTAACATTGTTCTAGCCACTTTGTGATGCTTGCTTTACTATAAACTTTATGTTCTACATTCTGTCGTGCATGGTGTACCTGGTAATAGTATAATTATCCTTGTCATTTGGCATTGTGTTTTATGGTCTGTTTCATGTCATTTAAAATGCCTGCACAAGCATCTGATATACAGCTGGATTTCTTTCCCATTTATTGTAGAGATAAAACACTTCTTAATATGTTAAAAGATTGAGGTGTGGTCTCTTGTTAGATTTGAATATTTTCCTCTGGACATTAGTTACTAAAGCTTTTTGCGAGTACCTTTGGGTTTCGTTGTTTCATATTGTACCCCTGTCTTGTATAGTTTGGGGTTTAGGCACCCCTTTTGGTGGCTGTTTTTGTTTTCCATTTTGTATTCTTTCACTTCTACTTGATGAAAAAAAAATTTCTCATTAAAAAACATGTTGATGGAGGATAAGTGGCCCATTGCTTTCAATTGGAGTTCGTTTCTTATTTGTTGTCTTAAGCTGGATGAACAGTAGTTATTGACTATCATATTAACATGGTAGAGAAATGGAACTCTGAAATGCGGTTCATAATTTGCCTGATGGAGTTAGTCTTCAGTTCTTCAAGAACTGAGACATTTGTTCAAACTCATGAAACGGACACTACTACTTACACTCCATGATCTAGTTTGTGTGTTTGTTTTTCCAAATCTGTGCAAATGTTGTTTTTCCTCCATCCCTTTCATTTCCATATTCTTTGCTCTCTCCATCTGTCATTTCATTTTCGTAAATTAAATTCTGCTCCCCCCCCGTCCCCCAAACTCTCTCCAGGGGCACCAGGGGTGTGTTAATGCAGTGGCTTGGAATTCTCGTGGTTCGCTTTTGATATCTGGATCAGATGATACGCGGGTAAGATAGTTTCCCTTCAGTTCTATGACTTAATTATCTAAGATCTGCATTAGCCTGTGGATGACTCAATGTTTTTCTTTTGGTGGTGGACAAGCTTTGTCGTTGGAATTTGTGTAGTGAATACTAGGTTGTTATTCTTGAAGATCGAATCAACAAATGTTTTTTTTGGTATAAATTTGTGGCCCTTTATGTGAATATGTTAGTATTTATTGCACATATTACTGTATGTTCTTTCCTGTAACAACAATTTTTAGTAAAAGAATTTAAGCCAATGATGCCTGTAGTAAAGTTGAATTAAATGCATGCTTGTATAAATCTGACTCTATTTTTATGGAGAAAGGTATCTTATGTTGATAACCTTACTCATGCGGCAAGTGCGATTATTGCAGGTGGTGGTGCATGCAGATTGAATTAGAAATGCCTAAAATCTCAAGTCCAAGTTAGTTAATTTGTCCTGCATGTAGGATAAGTCTTCAAATGCCTAAAATTTGAGTAGGGGATATGTTTTCTTACAGTTAGATATTTAGACGGAGAATGTTATTTCTATCAAATTTATGGATATTATTAGTTTCTAAACTCTTCAGATTTGACTTATCAAATTTGCTCTCAAGAATTTTTCTTTATATGGACAATTAAAAAAAAAAGAAGGAAAAATAGAGTTTTAGAACTTGATAATGAAGATAGCACCAAAGAAAGAGATACCCCTGGATATCTCATCTGATTTTTGTTGGACTTGATGTAGTTAAAGCAGTAATGATAAATTGACACCGAAGGATTGGCATGTTTCTTCCTTACCTGTTAGATGATAGTTGATTTATGTGTATTTGTATTGCAAAATGCCTTACTGTTACTCTTTTTTACTAACCTCCATCCGCTGAAGAAAAATTAAGTTTTCTTGAAGTTTTTTGTTAATCATATATATATATATATATTTGTGCAGATAAACATTTGGAGCTATTCTGGTCAAAAGCTGTTGCACTCTGTGGAAACTGGGCATTCTGCAAACATATTTTGTACAAAATTTGTTCCTGAAACTTCTGATGAGCTTGTGGTCTCAGGAGCTGGGGATGCAGAGGTGTAGTAGGCTGTAGTGTAAAATTTGCATGAATGTTTGTACTTGCAGTTGGATTTTGCTCACTACTTTTTATGGAGTTGGGGCGGTTGTTTCTTAACAGGTGCGATTGTTTAATTTATCTCGCTTGAAAGGGAGAAGACATGATGATAGTCCCATAGCTTCATCTGCTTTATATCAGTGTCACACCAGAAGAGTAAAAAAATTAGCTGTAAGAGTTATGAACTCAATCAGAAATATATATTGAAAATTTCTTCTACTAGACGTAATGAAATAATTTATTTATTATGAACGACCAGGTTATGTTCTAGTAATTATAGGTTAAATAATATGTTTATTGTTTTGACAATGTTTGTCTTCAATTCGTTGAAGGTTGAAATAGGGAATCCAAATGTAGTATGGAGTGCTAGTGAGGATGGGACTCTTAGACAGCATGACTTTCGAGAGGGGATGTCCTGTTCTCCTGAGGGAGCTTCTCACCAAGAATGTCACAATGTTCTTGTAAGTATTGCTTTCTCTTGATTCTGTTTTGTTAAAACACCCATCACATCCGGATAACTTGAGTTAATGGGTTATGGTAAATTTAATCTTATATCAATACTTTGACCTTTCTTTTGACACTCCCTCTCATTTGTGGGCTTAAAAATTTATTTAAGGCCCAACGAGTAGTTTTTAATTTTAATTGAGGAGGAAATAACATTACAAGAGTTCGAATATAATTCCTACCCTTCGATACCATGTTAGATCACCCATCAATCAAAATGGTTAAGCTAGTGGGTTACGGTAAATTGAATCTTATATAATTTTACTTTGACGCCACTTTTGACACTTCCATTCAATGAACAAGATCAAGAAATGCCGGTCTGCTTGTTTTCCTAACATTTCTTTCCTTTTGACAATGTTCAAGCTGAATGGACATTGCAACAATTTCACTTTTTTTGGGTAGTGGTGCGGGAGGGGTTAGCTATGATGCTCAATTCAGTATTATGACAGCAGCATTTACTATGTTTTATATACTCATAAAAATGACCATTTTTAAAAAAATTAGTTGCATTAATTAATGAGATAGAGTGTTTGGTTATATGATAGTTAATAAGCCTTGCTAACATGAGCTTAGCTCAACGATTAAGATATTTCTATTTCTTTTAGGAGTTTGTAGGTTTAAATTCCTCTACGCCACATCTGATGCAATATTCTATATAAAAAAAGTAACAAGCCTTAAAAAAGGCTTATCCAAAAAATTTAACCGCAATAGTTAGATCACAACATTTTTTTTTTAATAGAAATAGTATCAGTTATTGGGTTCATTGTTTTCACATTAAACTCATTGTCAGCTTGATTTGCGGTGTGGAGCAAAGAGGTCACTTGCTGATCCTCCCAGACAAACCCTTGCTTTGAAATCCTGTGACATTAGTTCCACTAGGCCTCATTTACTTCTGGTTGGTGGAAGGTATTCTGCAATTGTTAACCCTTTGCGTAGAGGAACTGCTTAAAAGGAAGTAAAAGTAAAAGAGCCTAACTGTTCCTCTTCAACTTCTTTTAATTCCTATTTGCAGTGATGCATTTGCACGGTTATATGATAGAAGGATGCTGCCACCCTTGTCGTCCAGCCAGAAAAGGATGTCGCCACCTCCTTGTGTTAACTACTTTTGCCCAATGCATCTCTCTGAACGGGTGTGTTCAGAAATTTCTTTTTATTAATCATGGTGCATATCAATCTGGCTACAAAATGTTGTTATTGCTTGATTGTAGAAACACAATCGAATAGTATATACTTTACAAAGTCAATTTTAGCGTATGCAAAATATGATGTAAAGACAGTTCTTATGGTCAATATGAATCTGCACAACCCATGATTTTGATGCAGGTCTCAAATGTTTCTCTCTACTTGGGGGAAAAAAACATTCATTCATGTTAATCTGACGTCATTGTAATTAGTAATAAAATGAGAATTCACTATTTATTCATGCATACTCCACAGTACAGTATGATTGTTAACAAAATTCTTTCGGCATGATACTATCCTAATAGACTATTTTGAATAGAAGAATCTCATTTTGTTGTTGTTGTATATGTTTGTTTGGTTTTTTTAAAAGGAAACGATGTTGTTTTAAAACATACGATTGCTAATTCTAATTCTAACCTTCTCTGGTTGTAGACTTCTGATCTTATACTCTCTCTGTTTTCATAGGTTCGACAGGGTTTGCATTTGACTCATGTTACTTTTAGTCCGAATGGAGAAGAGATCCTTCTTAGCTATAGTGGAGAACATGTATACTTGATGAATGTAAATCATGGTATCTTAATTTGTCTTAAAATTTAAGCTTCTTATGCATTTCCTATTATTTGATCAATCGTTCTGATTTGTTTTAAATTTACAATCAGTGTTTTATTTATTAGTTAGATAATGGAAGAGAATTGATGGATTTTGTTTTAAAGTTACAGTCAAATGTTATTTTATGTAATTAACATGTATAATGGCTGTTTCGAAACTAAGATGTGATGATTTCTTAAGAAAGGATCATATTTTGAATTTTCTGTTTTAGTTTACAATCATTGTTTTATTTATTAGTTAGATAATGGCATTTACCGTATTTGTGAAACCATATTTTTATATTTAATGTGTTTCGATTTAGTTCTGTCGAATTGCATTTATATATTTTTCCCCACAGCTGGTTTAGGTACAATGCAGTATACATCAGGAGATGTTTCTAAATTAATGAGTTTCACTCCCATACTCAACGGATTGGAATTGCAGCATCCTGTTTCGAATCTTTCTAACGGCTTGCCTTTAAATGGTGGTGTTAATGCGAAGGTGTGACTCTCAAACAAATGCTGTAATTGAACAATCTTATTGCTTGAATGGTTCAAAGGTTTAATTTAACAAGTATTTTTCAGCTTGATAAATGCAGAAAATTATTACAAATTGCTGAAAAATGCTTGGAGGGTGGCAACTACTTTGGTGGAATTGAGGCATGTAATGAAATTTTGGATGGATTTGGTCGTATTATTGGAGTTATTCTCAAGCACGATTCATTATGCTCACGTGCTGCTTTATTACTCAAGGTAATGCGTTATATTTATTGCTTCAAATTCATGTTCCATTTCAAATTTATGTATCCCAGCCTATCTTTTGTCCTTTTTTTTTTCATATCTAGTACCAAGAGAGATATTTGTGGGGTTGGATGTTATGGAGATTCCTTGAGGAATCACATATTTAGGCTAGTAAATGAAACAAGCTTTTCTTTTTCCAAATATATTCCTAAAGGAGCCAATGCCATTTTTTCGAAAAAAAATTTAAAATATCTTCTAATCTCATTTGATGGCTTTTCTTTTTTTTTTTTTTGTTTAGATTTTCCAGAAATCTTTTTAATCTTCTTTCCCTTGTGATTATTCACCATCTTCCGATCATAAGTTGTTCGTTTGGTCCAATAGCCCCATCATCTTCTCATTTTCTTTTAATATAATTCAACTTCCAAAAGAAATTTCAAGACGTCACGATTTAGGGATTCTTAATCTTCTCTTTTTTATATTATTTATTTTTATTATCATCACAGCATAAGTTTGAAGAACACCATTAACTGTTTTCTCTCTGTGGGGCAGAATAGAATTACTATATAATTTTTAGCTGCTGCTTCATAGTTGTTTGGTGATGTTAATTTTTCAGTAGTCAGGAACATCTGTGGTGATGTGCTATTTTCCTGTTTCCTTTTGATACTTTATATGTATTCAAGTTCAGGTGGAGGGCCCTTTTCCTGATTACTTTTCTTTTATGCACTCTTACATGCCAGTATCTTCTTTGGTTTCTAATTGAGAAAAGCTGAAATCTTTTTCAGCGGAAGTGGAAAAATGATGTTCATATGGCCATAAGAGATTGTTACAGTGCTAGGAAAATAGATAATTCCTCTTTCAGAGCACATTACTACATGTGTGAAGCTCTATCACAGGTACTTTTTATGTCATTCCGTGCTACCGCTTGCTGCAGTTTTCTTTCTTTGGCAACTATGTCTCGTACAATTTTTTTTCTCGTTTAAGATAAAATGATGAGTGTCAAAGGTTATTAGTGTACTTTTGCAGTAAAATCGTTTTGTTTGTTTGAAAGTGTGTATGTATCAACGGTATTTGAAAATTTTCTGAATTTTGATGTTGGTCTTCCCCCCCCCCACCCCACCACCCACCGATATAAATATATATGTTTTTTTTTTTTTCCCCCTTCAATGAATAACACTCCTGAAGAAGTTGGATTTGCATATCCAACTTCTGTAAAACGTTACAAGTTGTGGGGATAGAATCAATCCTTCTTTTTTCTCATTTTCCTTTCTTCTCTTGCAGCTAGGTAGACATAAGGAAGCCCTGGATTTTGCCTTTGCTGCTCAGTGTTTGGCCCCATCTAATCCTGAAGTGGCAGAGAAGGTGGAAAGCATAAAGAGGGACCTCGCTGCAGGTAAATGATAGTCTAGAACTTGTAATTAGCGTGGTTTTTTTAACTAAGGATGGATTGAAGTCCATAGTAACATTATACTGCTGGGCAGATTGGAGAGATCTCTTTATGATTGAAAATGCTTTTTTTTTTTTTTTTTGTGTGTGTCTGATAAGGGTATATGTTTTTGCTGGGAAAATTGGAAAGATATTCAACTTGTTTCAACAGTTTTGCATCTTGCCATCTTCCTTCTCATTTTTGGCTTTTGATTTATTTGATTTTATATTATAACCAGCTGAATTGGAAAAATCAAATAAAGACAATGATGGAGCTATAAGATCAGCACCGTTAGGTGGTGTATTATCATTAAGTGACCTTCTTCACCGCTCAGATGCAAACAGTGATGTTTCACAAGATGGGGTGAGATCAGAAAGAGAAGATTCTGACTATGATGACGAGGTGGAGCTGGACTTTGAAACCTTATCAGGTGATGAAGCCCAAGATGTCGATTCTAACGTTCTACATGGAAGTGTAAATCTTAGAATACATAGACGAGTTGATCCAGCAATAGAAAGGGTTGGCGCGAATGGCTCCTGTGGGTCTCCTTCATCGTCACACAATGATGGAATACTCTATCAGGTTCTAGTAATACGTTGACAGAATCATCTATACATTTACCTTTAGTTGATGATGTCTTCATTCCGACTAAGCTTTGTGTTACATTACATGCAGCCTGAACCTGTTATTGATATGAAGCAAAGATATGTTGGTCATTGCAATATCGGAACTGATATTAAACAAGCTAGTTTTCTCGGGCAAAGAGGTATTAACTGAACCATGGGAATGGCTAATTGTGTTACAAGTTGATTAAATTTTAGGTCATGTGACCTCTTTAGAGTGGGTCCTATATGGGGGTGTGAGATGGTACCATTATTTCCTATGCCGTGATTTTTGTCATAGGAGCCCAATTTTTTACAGACACAGCCATGTTTATTGCAGGTCAGTCGTTTCCTTGTTTTATATATCGTCCCAATTTCTCTACGAGGAAACTGCAACCTCTCTTTTCCCTATAGAATTCTTGAACTTTTTTTCCTCCAAATCTCCTAAAGAATAGCTTTGAACGTTAATGGATTAGATTGAATTGTGCTGTAAATGATGGTGTATTGCAGTGTCGGTTGAAGGGCGACGTCTTCGTTTGTGCTAGGAAGAAAGAGGAGGGGTTGTAAAATATAATTGCCAAATTTGGTTTTTAGAAACAAGCATAGGTCGTTAAAATGATAAATGCTTGTGATAACTTGGATGTTGATACTCTGTAAAATGATATTTGCAGGTGAATATGTTGCCAGTGGAAGTGATGATGGGAGATGGTTTATTTGGGAGAAGAAAACTGGTAGACTGATTAAAATTCTTGTTGGAGATGGAGCTGGTAAATACCATCCAAATAATTTTATAGATGAATAATTCGTTTTCAATTACCGAAACCGAAACTGAAGAACGAATTTTCTCTTCATACACTTTCAGTTGTGAATTGCGTCCAGAGTCATCCATTTGATTGTGCCATTGCTACTAGCGGGATCGATAATACCATTAAGGTACGTATGTATGTACGAGTGTTGACAATTCCATAAATGACCTTTTTTTTTTTTGTTTGTTTCGGAGCTGTTTTGGTAGGACGTACTAAACCCACTTTGTACCACGCCATCGGGTGGCTTGCCGAATGCCTCATCTCTCTTATCTCTTAGTTATTGATGACCTCCTCCTTTGTTATCACAGCTATGGACTCCAACTGCTCCAGTCCGATCAGTTGTAGCCGGTGGAGCGATAGGACCGCAGGCTGCTGATGTGTTGGCTGCAATAGAGAACAATCAGCGCAGACTCTGCCGTAATAGAGAAGCCATACTGTAAGCCTCGTGGACTCCTTGACCTTCATAATATAGGATTTGTTAATTATTATCTGCATTGTTTTGTTGGTCTGTTTTTTTTTATTAAAAAAATTTATTTAATTAATTAATTAATTCAAAAACACTAAGCTTTCACGGAGATAGATGAAAGAATGTAATTATATATGGAATCTTGATAGTAATTAACTTATCAGAGAATGTTTACCGTACGAGTTCCGCTATCATTATACATGGTACATATAAGTTTTCAATATCCTAAATAGCCTCTTTAGGAGATTTGGACCCATTCTCCAGAATCTTTAGGCCAACCCAACCCCATTGCTCTTATCAGAAATAAGATTAGAAATCGAACGAGGTGTTTCCCTAATCACAATATATCGAATACGTGGAAATCTTTCCCTATGTTCAACTATGTTGGTACGTATGTTAATGTTCATATTTTCATTGTGCGTGGTGCTGGCTGCGGGCAGGCCTTTTGAAATTTTAGAGCGGTTTAGGATGCATGATTTCTCAGAAGGAAGCCTTCATCCATTTGAATGTGCTCAGAGTTGATGATATGTAGGATGCACGCAGGTAAGTGTGACTATGTTTTTGTTTTTTGAAGTTTTAGTTAGTGTTAAAAAAAAAAAAACCATTATATATATATCTCAAGTTTTTTTTTCCTTTTTAGCACCACAATTTGCGTGTGCATCTTTATCTCATAAATTATGTACAATCTTTGAATCTTTATTATTTTTTAATGTTTTTAATTTTTGACAGAAATTGGAATAGTCATAGTTGGTGGAGTAGCAGTTAGCACACCGAACATTTTGTTATAACGGACACTCCTATGAGAAGTCTCGTTCAAGCTCTCTCTTAATATATATAGAACATTTACCAGCCAAGCTAGTACTGTTCAATTTTTGTTCTATTGCCTTGTAAATTATTGTAAATTTTGCTGCATTTTTTTTCCTTTGACAATTTGGTGTTTTTGCCATTACAATTTCCTTGGTTATTCTCTTTTTTTTCTTTCTTCTATATGCGGTATTAATGTTGTAATGTACAGAATAAGATGAAGCAGGAAGCGGGCAAATCAAGTTCAAGTATGTATATCATGTTATCTTGTCTTTCTTCCCATTTCGAGTATGCATTTTTAGATAGATTATGACTTGTGAGTGACTAAACTAATTAATAACTGATAATTTGCCTTTTTTTAATTAAAAAAATTATTGTATAGTAAATAATTTCAACAGAATCAAAGAAAACGATACACATATTTACAAAAATCACACTTTTTTTTATAATAAAAATTAAAAAAACATCTCTAAAAATTTAAATATATCTGGCCAGTTTAAGGAAATATTTCAAGAAAGTAAACCAATCAAAATAACTAAACAACTAACCTACATTCCATTTGTCTAACATTCCTGTTAAAAAAAAGTTCACTGAAAAATCTTAATTTTTTATGATTATGTGTGGATTCATTTTGATACTAAAAATAATGGTGTTATCTAGTTATAGATTTTGTTACTAGTATTCACATTTACTAGGCATAATTTTTCTAAATGATATCATCTGACATATTTCGAATGTTTTCCCATACGGAGTCGTCCTCCCATTAGTGTTCTCTCTCTCTTCATTTACCACATTGATTTAATGTTAATATTGTACTTAATATGGCCCTGTTGAAGTGATGAGGAATGATAATGAGAAGGTGAATAATGAAACCTCAGGTGGGTGGAGTAAGGATTGAGATAGCATGTCCAAGTGTTAATAATACAATACATGCTTCAGAAATTGTACACATCCTATAAAATTTCAGACTCCCTATTGCTTCCACTGGTTGAGCAAGATCACACTGTTGTGCGGGAAGACTTATCATTAGTTACTGCAGGAATGTCCTTTACTACCCCTAAAGAAGGAAGAGCTTCCTGTCCCTCCTACGTGGCATTCAATAAGCCACATTTCTGGAATGGACTTATTGAGAATTGTCAAAGATTTGGTTCATAATAATATTTTAGTACATTCCCTATTAAATTCATCTGGTTCATCTTCCGTATTAGTACATTCTTTCATATTAATACGTGAATCATCTTGATTCATGTATAAGCATTAATGTTGCTTTCATTCATGAGAATTGGTATTGCTACCACCAGATGTGAAGAGGAAAACTTATCATTAATTACTGCAGGAATGTCCTTTACTATCCCTAAAGAAGCTTCCTGACCCTCCCTAGCGGTATGAAGCCAGGTTTCTTGAATGGACGACCATATTATTTCTTCCTAGTGAGGTAATAGAGCCTCTCAGGCGGTTCTTCAGGCTAAATAATGTTCCACCAGATCTGGGCATTGGATATCAGTAAACAAGAGAGATTAAGAGGAGGCAGGGGTCGTAGAGGTGGCATTAAAAGCTTTGATGACATCTGTGGGTCTTGCTGTCCGTTGGAGGGTTGATGAACTAAGAGATCCAAGAACATTATTATCCTTTCTCTAAGGTCATTAATAGCAAGGGGATCGTTGTAGGTAATCAATCTTACAAGAAACTTTTGTTTTTCGTGATTCACATGGGAGGTGGTCTAGGCCATTGATGAGAGGGCTAAAAACCGAGTAGGATTCTTCTCTTCCCCTAAAAATGATAATGTTTCTTTCTTTCTAATCAGAGGAACTGGTGTTCTATTATTTGTTATTTATCAGCAATGTGAGGTCGGCAATAAATGCCGAAATACAATTCATGGACAGAATTCTCATATGCTAATTAATGGCACTGTCTCTAGTTAGTGATTTTGATATCAATTGAGAGTGATATGGAAATTGATGATCATGACCATGGAAGATGCTGTACAAGTACAGCTTGGAGGCCCCTCTCTCCCCCTTTTCTCATAGTGAAGAAAGAAACTTGAATTTGTGAGGGGTGTGAGTGTAATATCTCACGTTAGTTGGGTTGGGGGAGGAAAACAAAATATTTTTTATTTATAAGAGGGTAGAAATCTCTACCTAGCAGACGTGAGGAAAACTTGAAAAGGAAAACACAAAAAAGACAATAGCTGCTAATGGTGTGTTTGGGCCGTTACAAATGATATTAGAGCCAAACATCGGACAATGTCAATGAGGAGGCTGAACCCCGAAGGAGGTGGACACGAGGCGGTATGCCAGCAAGAATGTTGAGCCCCTAATTTGGATAAATTTGAGGGTCCCACATCGATTGGAGAAGGAAATGTATGCCAGCAAGGACGTTGAGCTTCAAAAGGGGGTGGACAATGAGATCCTTCCTCGATTGAGGAGGAGAACAAAACATTATTTATAAGAGTGTGGAAACCTCTCCTTTGCATACGTGTTTTAAAAATTTTAAGAGGAAGCTCGAAAGGAAATCTATTACTAATAAACTTCAAAGATGTGGTGGAGGGGGAGAGAGTATATAGTTGAGAGGGCATCGGAGGTTTTTAAATAGGTGAATTTGTGGGGTCAATTATTTGATGATTTGTCACATCCCTGCGTTTGCATTTTAAAGCAGCCATTCATTATGAGTGGGCTCTATCCATCTCTCTCTCTCTCATTATTAGGAGCTTGGTAGTAAGGAGGTAAAAGCAATGCTATCATCACACAGTGAGTGGGTTCTGACTGTGCATCTGTGGCATTGAATATGTGGGGGAAGCAAAGCTGAGCCTTTGCTTTCTTGTCTAATCTTATGTTGTCAACGCAAGTTGGCGACAGACCCTATGTTCACCTCTCCCATTCTACTTCTACCCTTTCACTACATCCTCTCTCTCTCTCTCCAGTTGGTTGGAATTGCTAAAGGATAAGAATTCAAGTTCCTAAAAGCCAATAATGGAAATGACCTTTTTGCCTCCCTTAATATCCAACACCCTAATCACATTATAACTAATCCCAGAGAATCGTTTGAAAGAGAACAACAATAAAGAAGCTTCCAGATTTCATTTTGCTAAGATTTTGTTTTTCCACTACATTTTTCGTTTTCCCATGGGTAATTAAAGTTTCAAGTTAAAAATGACTATGAGATCTAATAGAAATATGAAAATGAGTTTCAACCTATTTTTTTAGGTTAACATGTGTTTTAATCTCTGATGTTTTAATTTTTTTAGTTTAATTTCTATTCTATAGAAAAAATTAATGTTTTAACCTTTTTCAATTATGCAACTCTATCTCTTTTGAAAATTTAAATATGATATGAACCTACTAATATAATATCATATGAAACCCTATAAAGGAATTCTCCGGAAGAAATGAAATTCTTGAATTGGAAATATTTACCTTCCACTGAGAAATTCCACGATGGCAAGAAGCTGTTTCCATTCCATCACATCTGAGGAAGTGATTCTCCTTTATGCGCTAATTTATGAAGTCTGCATTCACCAAAGTAAGTCTCTGCCACTAATTGGAGCAATGGCGCTATCGTTTCCCAATTCATCCACCTTTACGTCCTCAATATAATATGAATCTATTCGTTTCTTTTTCAATCTTCATGACCTGCGTTTTAATAAGTTACAACTTACGGCAGCTCATGTGACATATTCGACTTCATGAAGAGGGTGAGCCACTAAATCCTGAAATAGAAAGCGGGAGTCATGTAATATTGTTTCCCATGCAGAGACGTACCTGAAAACAAGAAACTTAACAAGAGTGTAAAGGGAGAAAATGAAATAGGAAGTATTAAATTGAGTTAAGAATTTAGATATGAAGTTTATAAACACATTTCGACTCAGACTTTGTTGATCTACATAGATTTGTTTATTTATTATTATTATTTTTTTAGCTATTTTTTAGGATTCAAGTGTCAATGTCCAATAATAGAAAAAAGAGTGAATGAGACTCATTTCCCCTCTTCTATTACATGGTCTGATGCACCCTTAACATGATGTTTAGATGGAGCCTTTATGCAATGAAAAAAATTGAATACATACAAAAGGAGCTTCTATTTTCTTGAATGAAACCAATATCTACCATTGGATTAAAAAAAGTATTAGTAGAAATTACATATTTAATTTGCAACAGCATTAAATGAATCTACTTTTCACAAGTAGAAAACATAGAAACCAAATGATTATCAACAACTCCCAAACATTAGAACCTACTAAAATTGATATTTTATACATTAAAATGATAATAATGTTGAAAATCTCAACCAAAGAAAAAAAAATAAAAATCACATGCCGACCTTAACATAATTTTATTGGTTAAACATATTGTAGATTCTAATTCCTTTCCACTATTTTTTCTTGCGATGTAATATTTTAAGATAACAATAGAGGATATTTCTAATATTTTTTTAACTTAATCAACTATACGCATGCAAGGGCTAACAACCCTCACTCATTACGTGGGTCATACTTGCGATACAAGAATGTCTTTTAAAGCCGAAGCTTAAAGTGGTTATAAAACTCTTGTAATTCGCAGTGTGTGGGCAATTTCATTCAATCTCAAGCTTAGTATTCGAATTTTATTGATTTATTCTAGTCCGAATAGATCAATCAAATTTTCTTTATGAGCTCCTTGTTTTAAAAACAATAATAATAATAATAAATAAATAAATAATGAAACATACGTCTTTGTAAGCTGCAGATAATTCTAACGCTATTAGAAGTGTCAATGGATACTTAACTCTCAGTATGCTTCCAACTCCCGTATGCCTTGCGGCTCTGCACAATGCGTCATTGGCCTGGGACCCTAAAACGTTCAGAAAAGTTTTGTTAGTGTTTTCTACTCAATTTTAATTGACGAATCTTCTAAACTTGCCAGACTTCAGAGCCTTTCAACTTAGCATCTTTCCTTGCTATAAAACAAAAAGAGCAAGAGCCGTATGTAAAATATGAAGTTTCCATGCTAAAGGATATGATTACGCACCTGTGATTAGCATTTTTTTACATTATGGGTATCAATGATAGCTTATTTTGTCCAGAAGAAAAATTATAGCTCAGTTCATCGTCTAGTATTTTGTTCCACTCCATGCCCCTATTAATACAACGTAAATCACAAAAAATCAATAGAGAAATTAATTTAAAATTCCACAAACCATGACATCCTCCAATGCAAAATTTTTGACGTTCTTTAGCACCCTCACCTACAATCAACTGCTGGGCAATATTAGTTAATTCCATTTATGATGGTAGAAATCTCAACGGAAATTCATCACAAACTGAATTTAATACCCTTCTATGCTCAAATTTTAATTGTACCTTGCTATGCTCTTGACGGGTTATAAAATCCTAACCGATGATCAACTAGTAGACAACAGAGGCAACTTCCATTTATGATGCTGAAACTTTTAACTCATGTTCATCATGAACTGATTTTGAGATTCCAAATACTATGACATTCTCATTGTAGCTTTCGGACACCTGACAATAGATAACATCCTCTCTAAAGACCAACCACTAGGCCATTCTGATAATTTGACTTTATTTATGACGGGGGGGAATTGATCCCTGCCCATCATGAACTGAATTTCAGCAAAACTTCCTTTAAAATTTTTCAGAGCACTACTAAAGAATACATCCACCCGTAGAGCAGAATGCATAGTCCACAGAGGTAACCTGTCGTGTATTTCTCTGCGGGTTGATCTCTACTTGTTCATGGGGAGTCTTCCTAGAAAAGTTACCTATCAACATTGATTTGTTATTTGACTCCTAGAAAAGTTACCTATCATATAGTTCATCAATGAATTAGGAAATAACAAATCAGCATCTAAAAGACTGTATTACTCGACTCCTAGAAAAGTTCTACCTACGCTTAATCTAAAGCTAAGCTTTATTATATAGTGAAGTAAGAGTTCCAATAAGTGGTGATCTCACTCCATTTTGAAAAGTAGCCTAGTCAGGCGAGAATGGAGAGGGGGAAGAGGTGGACGTCTTACAGGCTATGGAGCAATGTTATGCTAAACTTTAGTAGCAACAACTCCTTGAGCATCTCAAAGACACTTGCAAAACCACAAACACGCATAAATATGTTTCGGATGTTTGACTTCAAAACATTTTGAGTGTTCAGTTTTAAGGCACCTTCAAAATGACAACTGTAGTATTGTATCTTTGAACAGGTGCACATAAAAGTATGTACTTCGTATTGTAGATTTGATAGCAAAGCAACAAGAACTGGCAAAACAACATGTATTTAGATGTATTCACTCGATCATTTTCTTGGAATATGTTAGAAGCTATAACCACCGTCTTGATTTCAAGATTGAATTTCTGTCATGTAAAAGATACTAATTAACAGAAAGGAAAACTTCCAAATCCTTATTCTTGTAAGTTTGCATTTCAGAACCTTCCTCCTATCTAATAATAAAATATTTAGGGACATCTGGAAAACGATTGTAGCTCAGCCTTTTCTTTTACTAGTTAATTTTCTGTTTTATGAAAGCTAGTCCACACTCGAGTCTATTATGGAGAACTGATGGACAAATTAACAACAAAAGCCAGGAAATCAAGCAATTCAGACACCAATGAGAAAAGTAATCAAATGTACCTCGTAAAAGCTCCAAGACGCTCGCCATTTTCATACAAGAGAGACTTTTCGCCACCACACAATGCAAGTTTTGCAGATGACGATCTTATGTTCTCATAACTGGCCAGCAGATGCAAACAGGTCACGTTAGAAGCCATCATTAGCTTCTGTTCTGATACATTCTCGCATGTCCACCGGAAGAATTTCCCGCAACGAGCGTTCGTGAGAACTTCAGCTCCTCCTGTAATTCTTCGCAAGGCGGCATTAGCAACACTGTGCCCTGTGTACAATGGTCAAACAAAAAGGAAAAAGAAATAATCGTGAAACAGAGTTCGAAAATATGAAAGTAGTGGTTCTAACACACTGCTACATTAAAATGTACCATAACCGGACCATAACCGGAAACATTGACAAACGAAAGAAAATTTTCAAGGCAATGTCGCGACGCTGCTTCGCGAAATGGAAAATTTCCGCGCAATGCTACTCCTCGTAACGTAATTGATAGACGGAAAAACAATACACTAAAATGTACGTTAAAAAACAAACAGAAAATCAAGGAATCGGAATGATACAACATTACACATTCCTCGCGAGATACTCAGTCGTCTTGATCGCCTCGGCCGCCTTCATTCGTCATATCTCAATCATTTCAAATTGAATCCATCTTTTCTGATCAGTCGGAAAACCTAGGATCCATTGATAGTAAACAAACAGTTCAGAAACATAAATGACCACCAAATTACGCTAAATCCTATACGAGAGTCAGATTCGGAGGCGTATACTCACGCTTGACGGACGGTGCCGCGGAAGGAGCGGGAAGTAGAGCTGGATGAACAGACATATGGATTGGATTTAGGAGGCGGTGCAGAAGCAGCAGCTCCAATGGAGGACGGAGTAAGGGCCTCGAAGTACTCGCAGTGAGCGGAGAGCGCCAACCTTGACAGTACGGAGCATGGTTTTGAAAAGAGTATGATCGGAAAGAAATGGGTTTACCCGGGAAAGCGTGGGAGATTATGATCAACCTTTTCAATTTTATATTTCTAAAAATACTTCGCTTAATGCATCTTTGGCGCGTCCCCAATCATTTTTGGATGCATTAAATTAAATTAAGACTAAATTAATTAAAAAAATAATAATTTTCACTTCATCCCAAAAACACTCTTAAAATTAAAAAAAAAATTCAAAAACACTTTTAGAGTTAATTTTGTTTAAAAAAATTCTCTTAAATTTCTTAAACTTTTAAAACAGTTTAAATAAATTTTTAAAAATATTAAAAATATAATTTTTAACAAAATTCTCTTAAATTTCTTAAACTTTTAAAACGCTTTTAAATAAATTTTTAAAAATATTAAAAATATAATCTAATAAAAATTTAAAAATATTAAAAATATAAGGTTTAGAAATCATCATTCTCCATAATGGTATGATATTGTCCCCTCTGAACATAAGTTCTCATGTTTTGCTCTCGACTTTTCAAAAGACCTCATAACAATAGAGATAGTATTTCTCACTTATAAATCCATTATCATTTTCTAAATTAGCGAACTTGTTACTCACTCCCAATAATCCTTAACAAGTACGGTGTTTTAAAAAGATTCTTAAACTTTAAAAAATAATATTAAAAAATTCAGAAATAATTTATGAAAATCGTCTATTGACTGCTCATAAATTATCTCCAAAATTTTTAATATTACTTTTGAAAGTTCATGAACATTTTTTAAACGTGATACCGAAAACAAAGGTATTTTTAAAGCTTTTAGAAAGATTAAGAGGTGTTTATAAAAATTTTAAAAAAATTAAAGGATAATTTTAAAAAGTATTTTAGAAAACATTAATTATAATAATTTGTTTTTAAATTAAAAAATATTATTTAAAAGAATATTTTGTATAGAGAAAGTTTATAGTTTAAATATATTTTTATTAATTTAACTTATTTTAAACTAAAATTATAAAATTAAAATAAAATAATTATATTATAATTTTTAGAAGGGGAGGGAGTGAAGTTGACGAGACTGAAGAGTAGTTGTTTTTAGGGCAGTTAATATTTTAGTAATACTTTTTTATTTTTTATTTTTTATTTAAATAAAGTAATGTGAAAGGAAAGGACAAGATTGTTGAGGGGAAAGCCCCTAAATAATAGAGCGCCATTTGAAAGAGAGAGAAAGTAAGAGAGGCAACAAGAATCCCTCCAAACTTCCATATCATTTCATTGCTATGGAGTTTCTCTTTCTGGATCTTCATTTTCTCTCTCATCATGTTCTTCTAAACCTAAATCCATTCACCTTGGAACCCTCCGTGATCTGATTCGGAGTTGGATTCCTTTTTTTTTTCTCTCTTTCTTTTTGGCAGAAGTTCGATTCGGAGTGGTTTGTTCTTGAGGGAGTGTGATTTGTAGCACATGAGAGTGGACCAATCTGAAGAAATGTCTGAAGACGAAGATCGATCTTTACCTTCAGATCTAGCTGGCGACGCCATAGCTGAATCTGTAAGTAAAGCTCGCAATTGCGTAGGGTGTTCTGGTGATGTAGCTGGTTCTGATTCTGGTTCTGCTGAGAATATACTTCATAATGTTCTTGAGAACGTGCTTCACTTCCTCACTTCTCGGCGTGACCGGAACGCGGCGTCGCTCGTCTGCAAGTCGTGGTATCGCGTTGAGGCACTCACTCGATCTGAACTCTTCATTGGAAATTGCTATGCTGTTTCCCCTCGCCGAGTCACGTCGCGGTTTAATCGAGTTCGGTCAGTGATGATCAAAGGGAAGCCTCGGTTTGCAGATTTCAACCTGATGCCGCCTAATTGGGGGGCTCACTTCTCCCCATGGGTGGCGGCCATGGCTAAATCATATCCTTGGCTCGAGACTGTCTATTTGAAGCGCATGTCTGTGACTGACGACGATCTGGCCCTGCTCGCTGACTCTTTCCCTGGCTTTAAGGAGCTTGTGTTGTTTTGCTGCGAAGGATTTGGCACTAGTGGTATTGCTGTTGTTGCCTCCAGATGCATGTACGCCTCTTGATTTCTTCTCCTTTTTTTCCTTTCACTTCGTTTTCTCAATGTTCTTAGCTTTGATTCTGATTCCTTCAGCTTCTACTGCCAAATGCACCTTCGTTAGTCTGCCATTAGTGATCGTTTGTACCTTTGGAGAGCATGTTCGAATCTGTATGCTTTGAAATCCATTTGGGGATTCTTTGAATTCAACTAAATGTATTTTGCTGGATGTTCTAGTGGCAAACTTTGTTGAAGTTTCTATGAGTGATGGCTTCTTTTTCCATTCAGCTTAGACTGATTGATTTGCTTTTCAGGCACCTTCGAGTACTTGATCTGATTGAATCTGACGTAGCAGACGATGAAGTGGATTGGATATCTTGTTTCCCAGAGAAGGAAACTTGTCTTGAATCTCTGATGTTTGATTGTATAGAGTGCCCTATTAATTTTGAGGCACTGGAGAGGTTGGTGAGTAGATCCCCATCCTTGAAAAAACTTGGGGTGAATCGTTACGTTTCCATTGCTCAGCTATACCGTTTGATGATTCGGGCTCCTCATCTAACACATCTTGGAACTGGTTCGTTCAGTACTTCAGAGGCTGTAGTTCATGGGGAATCAGAGCCTGATTATGCCTCTGCTTTTGCTGCTTGCAAATCCTTGGTTTGTCTCTCTGGATTCAAGGACATCTTGCCTGATTACCTACCTTGTATCTATCCAGTTTGTGCTAATCTCACCACTCTGAACTTGAGCTTTGCAAATATAACTCCTGAACAGCTCAAACCAGTTATAAGCCACTGCCACAAGCTCCAGACTTTCTGGGTATGTGATCTTTGGGTAGACAAGTCTAATTGGGGGGCAAATTTGGTATGCTGAGCTCTTACATATTTTCTTTTATTGCAGGCTCTTGATTCGATATGCGATGAAGGACTTCAGGCTGTTGCTTCAACGTGCAAGGAATTGCGAGAACTTCGGGTTTTTCCTGTTGATGTGCGAGAAGATGGTGAAGGCCCCATTTCTGAAGTGGGCTTCCAGGCGATATCCGAGGGTTGCAGGAAATTGCAATATATCCTCTACTTTTGCCAGAGAATGACCAATGCAGCTGTGGTAGCTATGTCACAGAACTGCCAAGATCTCGTGGTGTTTAGACTATGTATTATGGGACGACACCAGCCAGACCATCAAACTGGAGAACCCATGGATCAAGGATTTGGCGCCATCGTTATCAACTGTAAGAAGCTAACTAGGCTTGCTATATCTGGATTATTGACTGATCGTGCTTTCAGCTACATTGGGAAGTATGGAAAACTGGTACGCACCCTATCAGTTGCTTTTGCTGGAAATAGTGATTTGGGATTGAAATATGTGCTTGAGGGTTGTCTTAGATTGCAAAAACTTGAGATTAGAGATAGCCCATTTGGCGATGGAGCCTTGCGATCTGGTTTACATCATTACTATAATATGAGATTCCTCTGGATGTCAGCTTGTAAACTGTCTCGCCAAGGCTGCCAAGAGGTTGCCAGAGCGATGCCTCACTTAGTCGTTGAGGTGATGAGGAATGAAAATGACGACGAAACTGAAAACAGTGTCGAGGTGGAGGGTATGGAGAACCATGTTCAGGTGTTATACATGTATAGATCTCTTGAGGGGCCAAGGGATGATGCTCCAAAGTTTGTTGACATCCTATAGAACATTGGACTGCTAGAAGATTCAACTGTCACCGAACAAGCTCACAATTTTGCGCGATAAGTTTATTACTTCTTGTCAAAGGGGTATCCTTCAATACCTAAAAAAAAAAAAAATCATGTTTACCCACTTAAGAAAAGTTGAATCCCTGTTTTTACATGGGGAAGATTATGATGGTTTTGGTAGCCAGATTTCATTTGAGATATGCAACTTCCTAAGACTTTAAAAAGTGGTGTAGTTGCTGAGGATCAATCACTGCACTGTTCATCAGGAGGCTAATCAAGTTTTCATAAGTTTGTTTCTAATTGTTCCACGTTTAATTTCTTCATTTCAATATCCGGTAACTGTAAACTAGAGCTGCTGGAGGAGGCATGGGTCATAGAGAGCTGCATTAAAAGATCAGATAGCAAGTATTGATCATTTTGTCAATTGAATCAAGAAAGAAAAACATTTGCTAGGATTGGAGGACCTGTTGCTACGAATATCTCTCCAACCATCAGTCGTCGAATAGCAGGCAGATGACACAGGTACTCGTACTCCATCCTACTAGAATCATTAGTCCACTTATTTTGATTCAATTTGTTAGTAGATGTGAGAACTGAAAGACCCTGCCTCTCTAGCTAAATGTTGTTTATTTCTAATCACATGTACCAGTAGCATAGGCCCCTGGTTATTGAGTTTACGATTGTTGTTTATCAGAATGAGATGGATGGGGTAATAAATGCCACAAATTATTCATGGACAGAATTTCCATCTAGTAATGGTACTGTCTGAGCTTTTTTCCCCCCTCCTTTCTTCTTCCTTTTTCTTTGCGATAGCAAAATGCATCTGTTTTCCGCTCGACGCTCCCGGCATCTCTCCGAGGAAGCCGAGAACGCATCGGTCGGTGTCCTGTGATGATTGCAGAAATCACACAGGATCAAACACGATGCGGATAGAAAGAATGTGTAGGCACTACATAAGAGCTATCTGAACATCCTAGATTAGATAAAAAAAGGAAAAAAAAAAGGCTGTGTTGATATGTTTGCTAGTTTTGTTTGCTGAGTAGACTCTGTATTGGTCGTTTTCAAATGGGTCATTGTAGGATCAATTATTTGATGGCTTGTCACATCCATTCCCTGAGTTTGCGTTATAAAGCAACCATCCATTAATGACGGGCTCCCCCTCCCTTCTTTCTTCTCTCACTCATAATGAGGAGAGGGAACTCTTCCTGGCAGGAGGAGGATGTAAAAGCAAAGCTTATCATCTTAAGTGGGATATGACTATGCTATTGAATGAGTTGAGTATGGGGGGAGAGAGAGGCTTTTTCTTTCTTTCTTGTCTAGCCTTATGTTGTGGAGGCAAGTTGGCAACACCATATGTTTTGTTTTCTTTCTCACATCATCTCATCCCTCTGGATCTCTCTCTCTTATTTGTACGTGTTTAGAGAGAATCATGGGGGGGGCGGTGTTTGAACTTTTATGAAGCAAAACTTGCTTGCTAGTGGGACTGTAGCCATTTTTTGCCCTCCAACCACGTGCCTCAATTGCATGGTGTCATGTTTCCTTCTATCCTTGTGACCATACTCATTAATGTTTATTTTTCACTACTTGATCGTGACGGTATTAGGCCATTGCTAATAGATATTTATCTGTTTTGGTCTGTTACGTGTTGCTGTCAACCTCACGGTTTTACAATGCGTCTATTAGGGAGGTTTTCATACCTTTCTAATAAATGTTTCGTTCTTCCCTCCAACTGATATGAGATCTCACAATCCACCTCTTTTGGGGCTTTGTAACACCAAACTTATCACCGTTTTAGTCTTTTACATATTGTCATCAGCCTCATAGTTTTATAATGCATCTGTGAGGTAGAGGTTTCCACACCCTTATAAGGAATGTTTCGTTCCCCTCTACAACTGATGTGGAATCTCACACATGACACTATACAGTTGGGCCACGTGACTTGTATGTAGCGATAAGTATGGCTCGGGGGAATAAGGCTGTTTTGGATGTGGGTGTAGTCAAAGAAATGCCATTCTCAACATAACCAAATACATTGTATGCATGTGGTGAAACAGAAGGAGAAAGGATATTGAGAGAAGAAGAATGATAAACTACTGATTTATATTTAAATGATATATATATATATTGAACATAATTATAAAAAAAAAAGAAAAAAAAATGGAAATTATTGAGATGATGAGACAAAAAATAGTAAAAGACAAAGGATAAATAGGCACATGAGAAGTGGGAAGTAGTGGGGAGGAAGTGAGTGATGTCCGAAGAAGGGCGTATGAGCTGTTTTCCACATGGCTTAACTAAGCACTCAGATCACCCACTAAACTCGCCTGCTTTTCCAATCCTTTACCAAACTTATTTTCATTATCCATAAATATAAATTTTTAAAAGTTTCAATAATACTATTAAAAAAAATTACAAAATTATTCTAATTTCTTTAAAAAAAATTTAAAAAAATATTCAAATACCTAAACTTTAAAAAAAAAAAAAAAAAATAGAGAATGCTTTTCAATTTTTTTAAAATTACCTTTGAACTATTTTCAAAATTAAAAAAATACCTTAGGAAATACTCGTAAATTTTTAAAATAGTTAATTTATGAAATGTTGTTAGACGGCTTTCGTTCATAAATTAACGTTAAGAATTTTTTTTTTTTAAAAAAATAAATAAAGGGTGACAAAGTATGTTGTAAAAACTTTGTGTTGGTTTTTGGGATAGCCTTCACTCTTAAGAAGCGAAGTTAGGTAACATGATCATGTCGTAAGGGAATGTCGGGTCATTAGGTGTCAAATTTGGATTTCAAATCTCTAACATAGGGCGTTACATAAAGATTCAAGGTCCAAATAGACTAAACTTCCAAAATCTAGGGATTGAGATTTTATTAAGGTTGGAGACGAAATTGAAGTATTTTATCCCTAATTCAATATAATTTTTTAAAATAATAATTAAACTATGGACTCTTAGAATAATAAATTTTACTTTCGAAATTACCGGTTTAATATATATATATATATTTTTTCTATCATATATGAAATATTTAACGTGTGACTACAATTTTTTTTGTTTTAACGTTCAATAAAGAAAACGATAAAATGTTGACTAATTAAACTTATCCTAAATTTTAGATACATATTTAGTCAAAATCAAATGTAACTTCAAAGTACAAAGCCTCATCTTATCCCAATTATAAAGCAATGTATATAGAATAAATCATTATTATTTTCTAAATCAAATAATCTTATCAATGTCTCTTCAATGGTCAAATTATGGGCCATAATGGAAAATATTTCCTTTAAGAAATATTTAATTTACTAAAAAAAAATAAAAAAGGAAAAAATTTCTATGATTTTTTGTAAAGAAAACATAAAATTCCACTCTAATTGGTAAGGAGTCTCTTCCTTAAAAGCTTAGACAAATAATATAATGCCCCAAAAATCCAAATCCCTTTTGAATTTCCTATGATTTTTATTTTCTCCAATGATTTTAAATTAAGAAAAATATATTATAAAAGCCTTAATTTAGTTGTTTCTATTTTCAAATAAGCCGTAAATCTTGTTATTATTGTGTGAGATCCCATCTCAGTTTGAGAGGTGAACGAAACATTCTTTATAACATTATGGAAACCTCTTCTTAGCAGATGTGTTTTGAAACCGTAAGGTTAACAGTGATACATAACGGGTTAAAGCGGACAATATCTACTAACGGTAGGCTTGGGTTGTTATAAATAGTATTAGAGACAGACATAAGGCGATGTGTGAGCGAGAATGCTGGACTCCCAAGGGGGTGGACGAAGTATTCCTTATAAAAGTGTGAAAATTTCTTCCTAACATACGTGTTTTAAAACTGTGAGGCTGACCGCGATACGTAACGAGCGGGCAATATTAGCTAGCAGTGGGCTTGGACTGTTACAAATAGTATCAGAGTCAAACATCAGGCAGTATGCCAGCGAGAACACTAGGCCCCAAGGGGGTGGATGCGTAACAGGCCAAAACGGATAATACCTTTTAGCAGTAAGGTTGAGCTATCATATGAAGAGAGTAATATAATCACCACGGTTTGAGCTTTTTTTTTTTTTTAATAGGGGAAGTGAAGATTTTTAGGGGCACAAAAAAGGAGAGGGAATTAGGTGAAGCTCCATTAATTAATGGTTTATATTAGAAGGTTGAAAGGGTTGTGAAAGAGATGTTGAGTGAGTGGCGTTGAAATCATTCAACTACACATAATTGGAATAAATGAATCTCTGTTGCAAAAGCTCAAACCACTTCCTAATTGACCCAACAATTCCCACTTGTGGAATATTAAATAAAATTGGCCCAAAATCCATTATAAAAAATATTTATTTATTTATTTATTTATTTATTTATTTTATATCATAATTTCTTGAGAGTGATGGGTAATAATAAAAGCTATGCCCATTTTGAAGAGGGGGAAGAAAGTGGCTCAGTCAATTTTACCTTTCAAACAAATATCAAGATTTTTTATTATAAAAAAAGTCAAATTTAGCTTCAAGTAGGTCAACGGAAGCTAAAAAAAGTAACATTGTGAATGAATACGAAGTCCTGTAGAGAGAGAAAATGAGAGAGCATAATTTACTGTTAAGCTTTTTTTTCTTTCAATATATGGAATTGGGTTGGGACGGTAAGTATAATGTCCGGAATTTGAATTTAAATTTGGCATCCATCGATTGGAGAGAGGAAAAAAACAAGGGTGTGAAACCTCTCTATGTTAGAGGTGTTTTAAACCGTGAAGTTGAAAGTGATAAGTATTGGACCAAAACAGACATTTTTTGCTAATGATAGGCTTCAGCTGTTATAAAATGAGACACTGAACAATATGTCATCAAGAACACTAGCTTCCAAGAAGAGTGGATTGTAAGATCTCACATCAATTGAAGAAAGAACGAAATATTTCTTATAAGAATATAGAAATCTCTCCCTACTACACATAAATCTCTCTCTACTACACACATTTTAGAGTCATGAGACTAACGACAGTACATGACAGTGGCTGATGGCAATACGTAATAGGCCAAAGCAAACAATATAGTCATGTTACTTAGTCTTCATTATAAGAGTAAACACTAATCCCACAAACCAACACGAACTTTATTCTCGGTCCTTAAAAAAAATATGTTAATTTATCAATATTTTTTTGGCTACGGTTATGATTTTTTTTAAGAGGTGAAATCACAAAAGTTGGCAGGGCCTGAATCAAGCCTATCAGATTTAAAATTGGCAGTACAAAAAGATAATATGAGATGATACCCATACGCCTTTTTGATGCCCAAGGCTTTCCCTATTCAATGAAATCCTATCAATGAGCTACGACCATTCTCTAATATTCCAAACACTTTCAAAAAGCAAAATGGACTAAAGCCTTACATTCATCAATGGCATTATCTTGCTAAGCAAATGTGTCCCCATCCAACTTTTATTGCACTCATTACATTCATCCTGTAAGGAAAAAGAGATAAAAAATGGTTCCGGGGTGGTGAAGTTTGTGTCTTCGTAGTCTTTTTAACTTTTAAAGTTGTCTAATAGACAATAAAAGTTCAGAGACTAAATAAATACAAATCCTTCCAAGGCTAGAGTTCACACCTTGTCTCTAACCCTTATGTAGAAAGAATCATTAAAAATCTACGAGGTCTCCCGAAGTTGACCTCGAGGTGGACAAAATAGTCCTGAGCGTAATGCAAGGAGTAAGCCATCAATATGCAAGAAATAAAAGGTTGTTTAGGGTGGAGTTATGCACCTCTGCCTAGTCCGTATGCATTTGTGTAACAGCTCAAGCCCACCGCTAGTAGATATTATCCGCTTTGACCTGTTATATATCGTCATAAGCCTCACGGTCTTAAAACGGGTCTACTAAAGAGAGATTTCTACATCTCCCGTCCAAAAGTCCATATTTATTATTTTGTTTTAAAATAGGCCGAAATTCCATGAACATGTCATATAGTTTTATGGAAGCTGTAAAACTTGCAATAGTTCAGTAAATTATGCAACAGTCAAATATTAGACAGCAACTTTGGCGTCAAACACAAAAGGGGCTAAAGAGAAAAGAAGGTACGTGAATGGAGGAGCCAATCAGGGAGCTAATCGTTCTACTTTCCATACTTTTTTTTCCGTCCGTCTCGCAAGGGGAATATTGCAACCTGTACGAACACGTACTGGTCAGTCGTTACTAAAAGACCACGAATTTTACAACTTTAGAACGGAAAAGATATCACATTTAAAACATTATAAAAAGATTAGCCCATTATGTATCGTTGTTAGCCCCATGGTTCTTAAAACACGTCTACTAGGGAAATGTTTCCACATACTTACAAGAAATGTTTTGTTCCCCTCTCCAACCGATGTGGGATCTCACAATTCACCTCTCTTGGAGGGTCAACGTTCTCACTAGCACACTGCCCGATGTCTAGCTTTGATACCATTTGTAACAGCTCAAACCCCCCACTAACAAATATTGTCTGTTTTGGCTCGTTACGTATTACTGTCAACCTCACGGTCTTAAAACACGTCTTTTAGGTAGAGGTTTTCATACCCCTATAGATCTAATCAATAGCCAATCAAAGAACCAACTTAATCCACTCACTTGACCAAGAATTTTAACACAAAGCTTGCAAGGCTATAACACATCTATTGGCCAATGACATACAGCACAACTAGAGAATTAGTAAACCACTTGCCCTTAGAGAGGTGAAAATAACCTGTCATGCAGCCCAGATGGCTGCCCCTGCCTAAACTCAAAATGCTCTGGTTTAAGCCTGTATCCTCCCCAGGATTTTGGTTATGGAATCAAACTTCTGCAAAACACAAAAATGAGGTTTCAAATTTTATTGTAACATCTTCCTTATTGAATTATTAAAATGGCTATTTATAGTTTTAAAAATCCAAACGTTGGATCTCACAATCCACCTTTTGGGGGCCAGCGTTCCCGTTGGCACACCATTCAAAATTTGGCTCTCCACATTAGTTGGAGAGGGGAATGAAGCATTTCTCATAAGGGTGTGTAAATCTCTCCCTAGCAGATGCGTTTTAAAACCTTAAGGGGAAGCCCGAAAAGGAAAGTCCAAAGAAGACAATATCTGCTAACGATGGGCTTGGTGAAAGTTGCTTCATCTGCCTATGGAAACCTTCCCAGAAGAAAAGAAGCGAATCACGTGGATTTTCAGCTAGATTATGTGCTTTACGACTTTCATAATTTGTATACCTGCAAACAACGATGCAACAATAAGAGAGGAGTTATTTCTTCTAAAAATAAGAAAGCTCAATCCCTTCTAAAAATAATATTTCTTCATTTCTTTTTGGTGTCAAAACAGGAGACTTTTAATTAGGACTAGAAATAATAATCTTAGATTGATATGGAATTTAGAGGCTCACTGACCATGTCGGAGCTCCATTGATCTCTACTATTCTATTCCTATTTGGAGGCCTATCTCACCCTTTGTGTTAATGAGGTGGGAACTAAACTTTTCACTCGGAATCCCATCTTCCCCTCTCCTATCATACCAGCCTCACTCGAGCACACAATAACCTTGAGGGAGAAGACACCATAAGATCTCATCTCATGCACCTCAACTCGGCACTAACAGTTGAGCTATAACCCCACCAGCCTCGACCCTAACCAACATGCCACTCCTTTGGGGCAACTCCATATGATTGAGAAAACAAGTGGTCCAATCCTAAGCTTATAAGGAATGCTTCATTTTCCTATCCAATCAGTCCAATCCTAAGCTTATAAGGAATGCTTCATTTTCCTATCCAATCATGAAATCTCACAGGAATAGTTGACCATTTAAACCATTCAACTTTTCAGTAATGTTCAGTATAGAATAAAAACCAATGAGAACCAAAAAATTTTAAACCAGCAAAAGAACATCGAGAAATAAAGCAACAATAGCAACACTGACCATCAATTGGTCGAAGCTGAACCCGAGAGGACCCATGAGAATCCATCAACCTCGGCGGCTTCCCGCTGCGTCAGATACGAAATGACCTCCGGATTCTGCATAGCTTCAATACGAGACATCGAGCAAAACTAACGAATTGCATGTAAGCTCTGATATCCAATTGTTGCAGCAGAATGCTACAACCAAAAATGCTTTGATACCCAATTGTTGTAGTGGAATGCTACAACAAACAATGCTATGATACTACTTGTTGTATCCAAAGCTACAACCAAAATGCTCTGATACCACATGTTGGGTCTAAAAAGCTACAACAGAAAATGCTCTCTGCTTGTTGTGCAAAATGTTGGGAAAGGGATAGTGAAAGAGATAGAAAAAGATAAAATAGATAAAAGATGGTTTTATTATTGTTTTCTCACTCAATTACTTTAAGAGTTACACAATTTCAATATTTATAGGCTTATACACTAACTAGAAATAGTAAAGTATGGAAATCCTAGATAAATTCAAAAGTATGGAAATCCTAGATAAATTCAAATGTACTGACAATCTCCTAAAATCTTGGTACTTTGAATACTTTGAACCATATCTCAATACTTTAAACCATATCTCAGTTTTGAATACTTTGAATCATATCTCAACACAAAATGTCATAACCAAATATGTTTTTGATACCCAATTGTTGTAGCGAAAGCAGAAACAAGATCGATCGCACTCACACACCCATAACAGAAATTAAACAAAGTGACTCAAAGGTTTATGTGGTTTGAAAAGGAGAAATTTTCCTACATCCACGAGTGGTAGCCAATCACTATAACCAAGGTGCTTACAAGTGTATCTCTCCTACTCTCACACTACAAAGTCTCTCTTGCAAAGTTCCTCTCAATCGTCTCCAAGCAAATACAAAATAACAATGACTTCACATGACTCCACACGACTCCACATGACTTTACCCCTCAAAACAATGTTAGACAAGCCTTTTTATTACTACAGTAATACTCATTCCCATAAGTTAACTGAATAAATGAGAATATTAATCAAAATTGTTAGGAAAGAGTTAATAACCAAAATAAATAAGAATATTAATTTAAACTAAATAAGAATTCAATCTTCATGACAATTTACAACATTGCAGAACTTGAATCAGGCCCAAAAACACTAACAACAGAATTTACTACACAAATCATTAGCAAAAAAGGCGGAAAAAACAGACAACAGCTAAAAAATATATCAATCTAGAGAGAGAAAGAGAACTAACGTGTGGGAGCTTGAAGATAGGGATTTGGAGAGAGCGAAAAGGTCGAGAAATCATGGGCGTTGAGTTCGATTTGAGAGAGAACGAGTGGATGAAAAACAAGCGTGTCGCTGACTGGATTTTGCGAAGAACAGGAAGCATTCCTATAGAGAGATTTGAAGGCTCAGCCCGCTTCGCATCGCTCGGAGATAGGGGAGAGGCTGCTACTGGACTGGCGCCAATCGTGATCGCAGGGGCCGACGCCTGGGCTTTCGCGCCTCGATTGCATGCTGAATTTATACTAAGTGACAAAGAACTCGAAAAGGAAGATTAATATTCCCTCTAATTAATTTTAATAAAATTTCGCCTTTTGTGGTGTGAAAAGTGAAACTTAAAATAAATTACAATTCTATTTTAGTTTTAAATTCTCGTAATTTTATACTTATTGTAAATTTTATTATAATAAAAGAATATACCGGTCTATACAAAGTTAAGGATATACCGGTCTCAAATTCTCGAACCCGGTTTATTTCATATTGGAGAACCGAACCAACATTCACCCGCCCTTTACGCCTCGCCAACGCGCCTCTGATAAACGGGAGTCGGAAAATCCCGATTTGCTCTGTGCTCTCACCTTCCGAACCGAAGACTCTGAAACTGATCCTCGCAATTCGTCTGTTTCCGATCAGATTATTCGATTTCGGATTATCTTTTCATTCTGTATCTAATGGCGTCCAGTTCGTTTCGTGGCGGTAGTTCCTTCTACAATGGCAACGCTGCTCCTTATCGCTCCAGGTATTGTCATCGTTCTTATCATGCTAACTTCCAGTACATTAACAGAAATAGAGGTATTGCAAGAACTGCGAGTTTTCTGTCACTTGTCTTGGGGAATTTCTCAAATTGTTTCTATGTTTACCGGTGTTAAGAATGATGATTACTCAATTCATGTCGCTTAATTGCGATCGTCCTTTGTTTTGAGGTATTCAGGGAGGGGCTTAGCACAAGAACGGCGGCTGCTTCCGATGAAATTCAACTTCAGATCGATCCGATGCAAGGGGACTTGGACGACGAGATCGTAGGTCTTCACAGTCAAGTTAAAAGGCTTAGAAATGTGAGTATTATGGTTTTACGTTAATCTATGGTACAGCTTTGCACTTAGGTTTATTGAATTGCAAACTAGAACACGCAGCTAAGCCTTTATTGAAAGCACTCGGTGCTGGTAACTTCATCGAATAACTAGATATAAAGTACTCGAGATAAATCTGAACAGAAATCTTCAGATTTCTTGCGGTGCTCCTATAATATTTGAATTTAGCTATGTTCGAGGTTGATCTACTTGTAATGGTACTCTTGGAATTTGCATTGCTCGTGGTTCCTTTCTTAATGGAATTTACGAGCTGTACGTTCTGTATCAATACATCCCACATGGTATAGGTGCATGCTATGTGCTTAGTGATCGATTTCATTATCATGGCGGTCACAGACATTGTTTTCTTTCTGTGAAATTTTGTGAGTTTCCCTCCCTTCTTAGAAGAACGGAATATATGATACATTACATTCGACTGGTACAAGTTGAATCCATATTTACGAGTCTTTGTAGTTGCTGTTCTTGTCTATTGGCTCATCACCATTCAAAACGTATCATAGGCAATGAAAGGAATGCGTAATAGTAATGTAACAAGCATATAAATATAAATTATAATTGTCTGAAGAATTCTACTGAAACACAAACTGCATAGCATTCATTATTAAATGATCAACAAAATTCAGACGAACTAATTGCTTACCTTGTTTTCCTTCTTAAAAATGAGTTTGGAAAATAAAACCCCTGCAAATTCAAGACACAAAAACACGAGGCAAACCACAGTTTGAACCGTGCACAATTCTCTATCAACTACCATTAAAAGACTTCTAAAATCTCTTATCGAATTCATCCATGGTCATTCTGTTTTCTGGCAGTGGCTGTAATGCAGCGCTCACCTTCCCCCCACCTCCAACAACTTTTGATTATTATTGTCCATCTTCTTTTTGCTAAGTTGGAGTTGTTCCTTGGACGTCTTTCTCCGCTGTTTTTGGCTCGTATCATTTTTCTCTACAATTTGCCTCCGAATGCAATTTTCTTTTTTCCTGTTCTTTTTCTTCTTCTTCTTCTTCAGCATCTTAGTTGTACATTAGCAGCCTGATGGTTTGTTCCTTGAGTGGAGATTTGGTTTCTACAACAGTTGGTCTAGGAAATTGGTTTGCCAACACACCAGTTGTATGCCATCAAAATCTCGAAAATGAGGGGCATCTTTGCTTGACTGGCCAATTTTCTTCTTACAATAACATTGTTATTATTTGTAGAAAGATTTGTTTCTAAACGTTGAGCTAAGCGTTCTAGTGGGTTTGGTTTGAGATGGTACATGCCTAATTGTATGGCGGTCAATGTTGAGAAGCCCCTTCTGTCTCATATTATCGACGAAAGCTCATCTTGTTTCTTATTGAGTAAAAAAGAACAGATTTTGTAATGTTTTCTGGTCCAAAAGTCTCATAGTTTTATCATAATCTTAATCTTGTTGAGATCCTGTACAGATTATATATGCCAATTCGTTTAATTAATTCCATATTCGGCTTTTGATCTTTACAGATTGCTCATGACATTGGGACAGAAGCAAAGTTCCAGCATGATTTTCTAGATCAATTGGTATGCAATTTTTTTCTTAATGCTATTCATAGTTGTCATATTTCCATTTGTTTTTTGTATGTTGATTCAATTCTTGGTTTTTACTTACTGACGTTCTTACTTGTGAGAAAACTCTTTAGGTCCTGATTACTTGAGAAAATGGAAAATGATGGATAGAATGAGAATTAAAATTTTAAATATTGCATTTATTAAAATTACATTGGTACAAGGATCGGAGTGTTAATTATTCCAATTAATTGATTCCTCTTGGGATGATGGCAGGGAATGGAGTAAAATTATACAGGTTGCCTCATTTTTTATCCTCTAAGCCCACCGCTAGTAGTTAATGTCCTCTCTGGGCTTTCCCTTTCGGGTTTCCCTTCAAGGTTTTTAAAACGTGTCTGCTAGGGAGAGGTTTTCATACCGTTATAAAGAAGTTTCGTTGTCCTCCTCATCTGGTGTGGGATCTCACAATCCACCCTCCTTCAGGGCTCAGCGTCCTTGCTGGCACACTACCTCGTGTCCACTCCCCTTTAAGGCTTAGCCTCCTCACTGGCACATTGCCCGATGTCTGGCTCTGATACCATTTGTAACGTCTCAAACGCACCACTAGTCTCATATTTGATACAATTTGCTAACGATGGGCTTGAACCGTTACACTACCTCTTGCCAAAAGATAGAGTGGACCAAAATAGAGAACAAAAAGAACGAACAAATCAACGGTTCCCTTGATAACTTCAGTATAAAATGCATAGAGCTCTATCAGATTAAAAGAAACTAACTAAAGAAAACCAGTCTCATATCAACTTGTATCGGTTCCAAACGTGTGCAATGGCCAATATTTTTTTAGTTCTAACATATCCGATCATCTGTTTTCGGTCTTGTTGCAGCAAATGACATTGATCAAAGCTCAAGCAGGGGTGAAGGACAATGTAAGAAGATTGAACAAAAAAATCATACAGAACGGATCAAATCACGTCGTCCAGGTTGTCATATTTGCATTGATCTGTTTCTTTATAGTGTACATGTGGATGAAAATATCCAGAAAATGAATGTTCTTCCTCATTTTCTTCCTCATTATGAATGAAAAACCAGTTTGCTGGCCGGCAAAAAAGGGAAAAGAAACAGGAATGATGTTGAATATATTATCGCTGCCTCCCCCTCAGCTTAGAATATGGGACAGTGAAAATAGGCTTTTGATTTTCTCTTATAGGAACATTTTTGGTATACTTTTATACGCTATAAAGATTTGTATTGTGCCTCATAACTATAGTATTATTCGTTAATTCATTTATTCCTAAGGTTATTTCTAATTTCTATTGTGAATTTTAGGAGAGAGAAAAAAAAAAACTAGACCTCTTAACTGATATGGGTACTACCCATTTCATGAGCGGGGACTACCCATTTCATGAGCGGGGAGCTAAGCATAGTGTTATTTGAATCAACGGTGGAAGGAAATCGATTCTTTTTTAGATATCAAAATCAAAAGAGTCTGGATTTCTCAAGTAGCGTGCCTTTTTTTTTTTTTTATTTAAGAAATTGTTTGAATAATATCGTTATTAAATTTATATCTAAAATTGAACAAATTTTATTTTAGAGATATATTAGACAGTTAAAGAAACATGAATTAAATAAATATAAATCTTAAATTTTCAAGAACTAGTTTAGATTTGGTGTGGCAGTGGCAGCCAATTTGGGGGGTTGGTGACCTGAGATATCAAAATGCACTCTTCATTACTGCTGTATTTACAGAATATGTACATCAAATTTTGTCAGTTCATGTCAAGACAATTATTAGACTTAAAAAGCACAAAACCACACACTACTAATCAGATTTAATGCAGCTCAGGCAGTGACTAACGCAGATTGCATATTAATCACACAATCATCTCATCATGGATTGATTTGCTTTGATGTCTGCCTGGAAAATCACCTTCTTATCATCTACTTGGAGGAATTCATCCGGGTTGTGTTACCTGTAAGTAGTAGTTCCCCCAGCTTAGGGGAAAAAAAAAAAACAGGAGAACGGAGAACAATATCGACGATGTCGCTGGCCTGTCAGCAGGATATCAAAACGCTTTACAAAGATTGTTAGCTTTCATGTTAGAGGAGCTGTGCTGCTCGATAGGGCCTGTAGGAACACACAGCCTACTTCTCTTTGGCTCGGATATTCTCACATGTGAAATAGCTGTAGCAAGGGCATCCACCAGAAAGCAATCCTCGTCATCTTCGCCATTGGCGTTGCAACTTTCAGATGAGGAAAGGTCAGAGACTTCGTTAAGGGAGGTCAAATTAGCTGCACTGTCAATCCTGTTTCTGTCAGACTTAGTTTTGGCTGAAATTGGAGACGGTTGGCAAGATTCTTGATTCTTCAGTTTTAGTTTGATCGGAAGAGTCTTGAGCGTGCGCTCGGTGTAAAACAATATCCAGGGATGCCCTGAAACATCACCATCACCATCACCATCACAATCCAGACTAGATTACAATAAGAAATAAGGATTGGCATCGATCTGTATTCTAAGCAAAGTTCAACAATATGTGGGGAAACCCCGACCCCTCTCCCCTCTTGGAGATAAAGAAAGGTCGAGAGTACATTTTTTAAGACAGTTGAGATCGTGTTAGCTATTGATTACGTGCATCCGGGAATGAAATCAAGTGGCAAAATAAACTTACTTAAGACTTCTTCTGCTGTTATCCTAGATGAAATATCTCTTGTCAGCATTCTCCCAATGAGATCGCGGGCAGGTTTAGATATAGACTCCCACATCCCCGAGTGGAAGTCGAGCTTAGAGTTCTTTATTGCTTCGAAAACTGATTCTAATGAGTCGCCTTGGAAAGGAAGAGCGCCAACCAAAAGAGCATGGAGGAGCACACCAGCACTCCAAATATCCACCTTCTCACTGTACTTTCCTGACAACACTTCAGGGGCTACATAAGCTGGGCTTCCAGCCAAACCAATTAAACTCTGACCTGCATTAATCAATCAAATGACTTAACATAAGTAGGCAGACGTTTGAAACTTAATCGAAAAAGCAGTAAAAACATCAACATTCACGCACGCTCATACTAACAATAATCAATATATAAAACTCACTTAAGTAAATCGGTTTTTTGTCGAAAACAACAATCTATGTAAGCATACTGATCTCTTTACAAGCATGTTGTTAGGACCTCAATCTTAGCCCTGTGACATATAAGCCCCGCCCCGCCTCCAACTCTCTCAAAGCATTCTCTATCTCTTTATAAGCATCCTCTCGCTCTGTCTAAGGTAAAACTATTGTAGCTACGAACGCAAATGTGGCTGCTGTTAAGGCTAAGGACCAGCAGAGTGAGGTATGTTTACCGAATGAAGACGTTAAAGTTTACCGAACTCCACGCTTACATAGGTTCTAACTAAACCCAAGAATGTTCTCCTTTTTTTCCTACATCTTACCAAGAAAAAACTTCATCATGTCATTAGTCATATTGTCAAACGAAGACCGCGAAGAAGATCATACAACTAATACCTAAAGAGAAGCATACAAACACGAACTCGTTAATACAGATTAAAGAATGCATACCATATGAAATCCTAGTCGCCAGGCCAAAATCTGCAAGCTTTATCTTTCCAGATGTTGTGAGAAGAATATTTTCAGGCTTTATGTCTCTATGTACAACCCCCATATCATGACAATACTTTATAACCAGCATCACTTCCTTGAGTATATTAGCTGCTCGATGCTCTGAATATCGACCTTCACTGACCATCTGATCAACCAGACGGCCTCCACGGCACAATTCCATAACCAGGTGAAAACATTCGGACTCCTCGTACACTGCTAGCAACGTCACAACGCCTGGGTAGCCAGATAAGTGCTGCATTATCTCCACTTCCCTATGAACGGTCTCCTCTGCTTTCTTTAAGGTCTTGCAAGCATATTCAGCTCCACTAACCTTACATTTACACAGCCAAACTGAACCAAATTTTCCATGTCCGATCGTCTCGCCTGAAACATAATCATTTTCGATGTTATGTTTACGCCCAATTTGAGTAGCCACGTCGATGCACCCGATCTTCCTCTTCAAACCTCTACCAGGAAGAATCAGGGAAGAACTCCCACTGGGTGGAGCTGTAGCTATGCCGGCAAACCTACTCTTGCATGAAGGAACTGGTTCAATACCCACATCTTCCTTGCATCGTTTATTCAACCTCGTGTAATCTTCTAACGAGTAATGAGCCTTCAGTTTAGAAGATCGCGAATCATGAGATTCTGTTACATTATCTCGTAAATTTAACGGTCCATCAGTCTCGCTTCCTTTCCGTTTCTTCCTCATCAATCCAAATTAATCAGCAGCTCTTACGCGCGAATTCGAACGACTGAAAACTGCTAGAAATTTACAGAACCTCAACAAATATTTCAAAAAAAATGCTAAATCAAATGCAAACAGATCAATGATTTCGTATCTCCTACCTAATATTACAGATATCAAACGAAAGATATCAGAATCAATTAGCCGTAAGGTCTAACAAATTCCACAAACTTCAAAAGAAAACAAAAAATTAACCGAAGGATAAAACTGCACCTTCAAAGCCCGAGAAAACCTTCACCACTCGCATATCAAATCGCCGGTTCCGAGGAGCGAAAACAAAACGCCACCATTAAAACAGAGATCGATCCGTCACACAAATAGACAACTGGGAACAAAGAATCCGAAACCCTAACGATCTCCAATCACATTTTCTTTCAGAGAAAATCTAGCAATCCCCGATTTATAAAAGATGATAGAAAAATATATGGAAACGGCCAAAATATCGCACCAAGAGAGAGAGCGAAAAAAAAGAAAAAGAAGATAAAAATCAAAATCGAAATCGAAATCGAAATGTTTAGGGGTTTTTGGTCTCCAAGACTTTACGTCCAACCAACGTGTCCACTCCATACTCCACTGCACATCACCAAAAAGCTACCGGTTTTGCTCCTCATTGCCGAGCCCGACCCGGAAACCGGAGCAGATAAATAATACTCTGCAGTGCAAACAAATTACGCCCAATGTAGCGCCGGGTCTAATAGGCGTACACGTTTCAGATAATAATCGGACGGTTGTGATATTTTCACGTGTATGGTATCGGCTGTGATCGGAGGACTGTGTGATGGATTGGATGGTTTTGTTTATACTGAAAGAAGCTGCGGCACGCGTGCGTCACGTGGGGATGTCTTTTTGCGTACGTTTTATTATGGCTATGCCGAGACGTTTGCCAAACAGGGCTTTAGAAGCCCAAATTCTGAAATTTGGAAATGGAAAATAATAATTAATAAATAATAAATAATAAATAAATATAAAAAGGGAAAAGGCAACCATTGAATCAGAGTCGATGGTGAGTAAATGCCTGTGGTTTATTGTATGCTTGGGATGGAAGAGAACATTGAAAAGCTTATTTTATAATCATAACGTTTTTTTTTTAAATAATAAAAAAATCAAAGGAACAATTTTAACGACCCGTGTGAAGCAACAAGGACCGATCTTATCAGGCTGAATACTCCTAGGTGACTGATGGTGAATAGTACGGTAAGAGAAGGGGGTGAAAAAAGCCCCGAGAGTGAAATAGAACATGATACGAGTAGATAAAAGGTCTTAACGTGTGCATGTTAAGGACTTAGAGGCAGTGGTTCGATTATGTAAATTTTGAAAAAAATAGTTCAAAATAGTCTTTGAACCGAACAAAAAATAACGTGTGCTCATTGTCACGGTCATGCTCGTCCAAGGTGTGTTGCCCATGGGCGCATGCCCATAACAAGTCAAACCTTTTATGTCTTTTCTTGTTTTAGTGTTTTACTTCTGTGTATTCTGTATTTCTATGAATTATGACGTTTCGGAAAAATCATGTATAAGACTGACAGACATGAAATGCCTAAAAATGTACTTATAGGGGATATGACTAGATATCAACTTCTCCCTACCAATAGTTATATACTGTGAGCTGTTGTTACTTTCTTGATTGCATATATAACGTCTCTTTCAAAAATTTCTTTTTGCCCTCATTTTTTAAAACTTTCTCTTTAAACCAAGGCTAGAGACTCGAGCATACGTCGCTTGGCCGTAGGCGACGTAAGAACGAATTAGCTTAGCTCACTTGTTGTTGGAAAGTGAGTGTCGCACAATCACAAAGTTCGCTGCCATCAAAATTGTGATTGTGCTTAATATTATTTATAATGATATTTAAATAGGTGATTTTTGAATGACAATTTTGGATGGTAATGACCCAATATTAGAAAAATATTCTTATAATCATGTTGAGATTAAATTTAAATTAGAAAATTAAATTCGTTAGAGATAGAATTGGAGTAAATTAGAATTTACAAGATTAAAAGATAATTAAGTTTTTTAAAACTTTTGCGCGATCAAAACGGCCCGACAATCTCTCTTGCGCGCGCTTTCGCCCTCTCTTCACAACGTTCAGATCAATATCTGGAATCGCTTTCTTCCTCTTTCGCTCCGCGTGGCCTTCCTTCATCTCTCTCACCTTCGCATTCTCATTCTGGAAAAGGTCGTTATCGATTTCTCCGATGAAAGATTCGTATTGCTCTCTCAGAGAGTTGCGTATCTATGTAAAATTTCACTACAGCTCCAGCTACCTCGGGGCAAAGGATCGCAGCGGTTCGACACGGATCCAACTTCGCTGCTCTCACTCTCTTTTTCGCAGGTATACGCTTGGTAGTCCTTTATCTCTGTCGCAATCTCATTCTTGTTCTTGTGTTCTGGTTCTTTTCTCTGTTTCGCTCGAATCGTAATGGCGGATGAATTGCTAGTTTCAATGCGTTGATTTGTAATTATGTTTTTATCGGAAATGGACAGTGAATTTCCAAGTATTCAAAAAGAGAAAAGTAGACTTCAGAAGGATTGGGGAGTTTTCACAGGGACAGCCGGTATAATATTCGTTATATTCGCTCAGGTTTGGCTCTTTGGATGGGATTGCTTAACTTTTCACAGGAACAGCTGGTATAATTATGTTTTTATGTGTAATTATGTTTTTATCATTATAGATAAAGCTTACATGTATGATGTATTGGAATCTTGGAGATATTATGACGAATAGTCAAGAAGTTGGTGGATGATATATAGCGAACTATAGAAAGTAAGCTGAACATACAAACAAAAGGTTTCCATGCCTTACAGTTTGAAATTCTCTAGAATCAACAATGAAGATCACAGTATCGGTATTTTTTGTAACGTGTCTTTATTGCAAGAGACATGACTTGTGAGATCCCAGTCAGACATGACCTATTAGATCCCACGTCAGTTGGAGTGGGGAACAAAATATTTCTTGTAAGGGAAAACTTCTCCCTAATAGAGATGTTTTAAAACCATGAGGCCGATGGCAATACGTAACGGGCCAAAACGAACAATATCTGCTAGCGGTGGACTTGGAATGTTTCATGACCACATTGATAGATAACTATTCGAGGTATGGAAAACACACGATAACATTCCAAACACATAGCAGTGTGCAGTAATGAGTACAAGATCTGAGTAATTCGAGATTATTATTTTTACTATGCCAAAATGCTGTTGACCATATATTATGCATACTGCATTCATATAGCCGTTTCTCGTGGCACAATACTGAGGATTTTAATCTAGTTCCATTCTTATGCAAGGAAGGAAGCATATGTGAGTCAAGGACCATTGCAATTCTTATTTGTTTACACTGGTCTTTAATCTGTTTTGATGCAGTAATGATCATTATTGATTAGAACAAATTTTATAGAATGTTAAACAGACTAACTTTGCTTACATTAATATATATATATATATATATATATATATATATATATATATGTATGTATGTATGTATGTATATGTATATGTATAACTGCATTAAAAAACTTTGTTCATAATTTTTTTCTAAAACAGTCATAAATCTTTTAAATAACGAGAGCCTTTTTCTTGAGAAAATGATTGGGCCCTCAACTCTTAATACATGGTTTGTGTGTGCGTTTGAAATTTTTGATAGAGAGAAGGCCATCCACGCTTAATGCATGAGGATAGGGCATAGGAAACAACAATATGTATTTTAAGTTTCATTGGTACATTTTCGTTACTTCAAAATTGTCAGTGAACTCGTTCATAAATTCAGTTCTTGAAGTGGCGTAAATAATTCATATCCTGTACCTTTGTTCATCATTTGTTTGATGGTAGTTGATAGTAGGGATGATCCTTTGGCTCTCCTACCAAATTAATGGACCTATGAGAACTTTTGCTCATGAATTTATTGTCGGTTATTTGAAATTATGTTTCCTAATCAATGGTCCATGAATTGCTAAGTTTTCAAGAGAACAAAGTGGACTCAGAGAAGGATTGGGAAGTTCTTAAAGGATTACCAGGTATGAAGTTAATTCTTCTCCACCCTGTATTATTATAAGTTTTATGTTCGATACTTAAATTTATGTACAGTTCTCACGGACTCCACACATCTGTCGAGAGCACTTATATTATGTTTGGCCCATAACTTATCTATCAAAATTTTGGTGCTACCAACACTTACCAAATATGAGATGGTTAGTTGATGAGTATTAGCTGCTACTTTCTGCATGACCCCATTGCTTGTGTGCTTTTTGAGTGGTTGCTGTTGAAGTGTTGATATAGTTAAATCTACCACAACACGACTCTGATATCATGTTAAATCATCAATAAACCAAAAACCTAAGTCGATAGATTGCAGTAGATTTAGTAGTTAAAATCTTCAAAATGAGAGCATTTTGATGGATCAATTACACCCTAGTTATGTTGTAGGCTTTGTCATATGAGAAAGAGAATTGTGTCCAATGCAGTTGTCAATAAGTTGGCTTATTCTTCTGCAGAGTATAATTTTAGGTAATGTGTACATTTGTTCTGCCAAGGACAAAATAAGTTGAGAGTTTTAGATGTCAAAGTAAAGCATTAAAAGGAAAATGACCATTTTTTTTACGTGACAGCATATGTATAATTGAGAATGTTAGTAGATGAAGAACTAAGAATAGAACCAAACCCCCCCTCCCAATGCTCTCCCCTCCCTCCTCTATTCTCCTACCCCCAACCCTTAACCTTCATCCAGTTTGTTTCTTATTGGATTTTGCTTTAGAGTTGAGCATCATCTTCTAGTTTCATCTTTCTCAAGTTGGTTCGTTCTTTTTGGATTTCATAATCACTTTCTTAAAGTGCTCAAGTCTTTTTTATTATTATTCTTATTGTATTCATTAGACATACATACAGATACATATATATATATATATATATATATATATATATATATATATATAGTTACGGTCAGCAGGGAAAGTAATTGTAGTATTTTCTGGAAGAGCAAAAAAGGAATGGTACTTTAGTACTTTTTTCATCAAGATTCAATGGATTTAGTTTTTATTATTATTATCTTTTGCAATAGTTGGAGTATTCTTTTGCACAGACTTGGAAAAGTCTTTAGAATGGTAGATTCTCCAAACAGTTGAGAGGGGATAATGGATTCTTAATAGTTCATAAAATGTCTAACAAGCTTGGTTGGTATTCAGATTTTTGTTTATCCCATGAAGGTGTTAAGAAAAACATTTTGGTTCCAGTTGGGATTCAAAAAAGAGGCTGGATTATTTTTTGGGAAATGTTAGATGAATTCTAAGAAAAATCTAAAAATCTAGTGAATTTTTGCATGATGATTGAAGATGTATTTAAGGCACTTCTTCACAGCAATGGCTGCGATGGATTTTGCTTTCCCCTCGGCCTTTTCATCTTCGTTGGGAAGCAAGATGGAGGTTTCCACTTACTGTTTTTGAATAATAATAACAATAATAAAAAAGAGTAGGAGGTGATGATTCTAGACTTTGAGGAAGTTTTTGTATATTTCTGAAATTTTGGATATTGGTAGAGAACTAGAATAACCATTGACATGTTAGATGGCTTGTAATTTTATTGTATATGATTATATAGTGAAGACAAAATATATAACGAAGGCAATGTAGTTGGTGGCCTTTAGTTTTCAAGAAAACAACTTTTTATAATCATTTTAGCAAACTATCTGAGTGTCTACCAATATAATTCACAAAAATTGCAACAGGTTGTTATTAATTATTATCCTTATAGAGGAGTGTCAAGTCCCCAAGGCCAGAAAAACAAAGCATGTTTGTCTTATTGTCTGAATAACACAAAGGGTAGACAAGAAACAGAAACATCATCAAATATTTTAACTCCTTGTCGCTAAAGGTTTGCCTCTTTCTCTGGTATGTTTGCTTCATCCATTTTGCCAAGTTCTTGATTTTTTAATGTCCATTTAAAGCAGTAGAAAATTAGCATGCTTTCTTTAAGTTGCAGGCTGTTTATGTCTATACTAATTGAATACCGATGGTTGGCAACTTTATATATATATATATACACATGACAATAGCTGTGTCGTAGACAATGGAGTTGGAAGCTTTCGTTGGGTATAAGGAGGTATGTCGGCCACTTTTTGCATTCCTTAAAGTATATTCTTAAGCTAACTGTCTTTAGTAAGTGGCATAAAAAATTGTTTATATTCATACACAATTTGAAGTACTATCTAACTGCATGCGAAAAGAGAATTGCTTAGATATTCTCCCATAGAAAATTTTAGAATTTGTGAATGACGTTTTAGTTAGTCGTAGATTATCTTAATTTTAGTATGAAATACCTCCTTACGCTTGAATTTATGGACCCTTAATTCTATTTTCATGCCTCTTTTGTGAAGTAAACATTAGTGTCATAATTTGCTTCGGGATGTTCCTTTTTATCGACTTAGAATAAGATGCTAGCTTGTTTAATGCCCGAAAGATTAAACTTAGTGGAAGTGGTATAAGCATTACAAGTGGGTTTGTATCTTAAAAGACAGGATGAATTCAAGACAGGGTCATATATTTTTGGCTCGTAAATTTGAAAAAATTGAAATAATTTAAGCGTTCAAACGTGATGCTATAAGATTACATAGCAATATAGATAATGTATAATAAATAATACATAAGGATAATAATCTACGTTACAATAATAAGAAAGGATATATATAGAATTTTGTTTATTAGTTATTTTGAAACACTTATAGTCATTTTAATATAATTTTCTTTTATATTTCTAATTTTGATCCTACCTTTACTATAGGTTGGCCTTTGACACTAACTATTCATTAAATTTTTATAGATAGAAACCAGATTTTTTTAAAAAAAAAAAAAAAAATACATATATATATATATATATATATCACTAACTATTCATTAAATTTTTATAGATAGAAACCAGATTTTTTTTAAAAAAAAAATATATATATATATATATATATATATATATATATATATGTATGTATGTATGTATGTATGTATGTATGTATGTGTGTATATATATATGTATGTATGTATGTGTGTGTTTTTTTTAAAAAAATTGAGTGGTTAGATGAACCTTAACTATTTTTTTCAGAGGAAAAAATAAAGAAATAAATTCTTATAACGGCGGTGTATGCGTATGTGGCCTTTGATATTGACTATTTTTCTGATATTACTTCAAGAATATTTATTGTCTACGACTAAATTCATTTCTTTTTAGAAATGTAAGCCATTTAATATAGATATATACGACCTATTTTTTGTATGACTTTTAAAAAAAAAATTAAGGAAAAAAAATATTTATAGGTTGCTTGAAATTAATTAAATAATCAGTTTTTTTTTTTTTTTTTTACATTATAAAATTGTAAATTCTCTTAATTTTTACTTTTGATTCTTCACTAATTTAACCAAAAAATAGTTGATCATTAATTAATTATTCAATAACAGTTTATCTAGAAGAGCTTATTAGAATGAAAGATTAAAATATTTTTTTGGAATGTTATTTATCTAATTTTTGTGTAATTTCATGAAATTAAAAATTTAGGATTATTTTCCATAAATAAATAACCATTATCTCTATTATATTTTTAAGTGGAAAAAAAGAAAGTGTGTAGAATATTAGTTAGTAGATTAGGTGGAATAAATAGTTGTTCCTTCCTCACTATCATGAATGGGGAAGTAAAAGATTCAAATTCATAAAAATAATTAAAAGTATAGATAGTTGGTGGCCAATTTGGTGGGTTTTAGTCTTCAAGAATCAAGGATTAGCCTCTTGCTTTAGTGGGAAGGTAAGTACGAAGACAAGGATTCCTCTTCACTTCCTTGTAATTACATTTATAGTCTAAAAAATAATAAAATAATAATTATAAAGTGGCAGCTTCTTCATCATGTCGAATATCTAATCTCTTTATCTTTTATCATAGAAAACTACTTGAAGCAAAATATTGGACTATCAAATGGTATTGAGCAATTACAAAGAGGACGATATCTACTAGCAATGGACTTTGATAGTTACAAATGGTATCAAAGTCAAATATTAAACGGTGTGCGAGTGAGAATGTTGAACCTCGAAGGAGGTAGATATTGAGCGGTGTGCCAGTGAGGACATGCTAAGCCTCGAAGGAGTGGACATTGGGTAGTGGTCAGTGAGTACGTTGGGTCCCGAATATGAGTGGATTGTGAGATTTCACATCGGTTGGACAAGGGAACGAAACATATTGAGACAAAGAGGGGTGGATTGTGTGAGATCCCACGTCAATTGGACAAGGGAACGAAACATTGTGAGGCGGTGAGACCACACATCGGTTGGAGAAGGGAACGAAACATTATTTGTAAAGATGTGGACATCTCTCCCTAATAGATACGTTCCTTAAGCTCGAAAGAAAAAAACTTAAAAAGACAAGACCGGCTACGGTCAGGGATGAGTTTGAACCTATTCAAATTTTAATTTTAATCACTCAAAAAAGGAAAATTTTGAAAATTTTTCTACATTGTACAAATTTCTTTAAATTTAAAAAAAGAAAAAAACAAAAAAAACATAGCCCAAATTGCTATATACCAAATTATTTCTCCAGTTTTGACCGGTGAAACCCTCGAACTCCAAAGCTAATCAGCCACCGTACTTGGACCAATTCCACTCGGCGTCAGCCGTGCAAACGACCTCTCACCGCGGTCTTCATGCACCGGAGATCGGCCAGTTCCGGCAACCCTTCCGACGACCTGCGCCGGCACCGAAAACGTCCGCTGAAGGAAATTCCTCCACCGGCCATTTTCTCCGATTCCACCCCGATATCCCCGTCGCAAACTCTGCTCTCTCGGCAACTCCGCCCAGCTTCTGGTCCGGTTCAACGTCGAGTTCATCAGCTGACTCCGGACCGCATCTGGCAACCGCAGAGTGAATCGATCATGACCGGTCGAGTTAGACCGCTGAAATATTCCACTCAACCGCCATCCCAACGACCTCGACCGTGTTGGGGTGCTCCGGATCGGCACCGGACTCGGGTTCGTCACATTTGCCTCTACTGTCGCTTCTTCCCCGGCACGGAGATCGTCAACCACCGGAATGGATACATGGTTCGGCGACGGAGATGGCGACGGAGACGGTACGCTACCGGTTCGTTCTGAGCCGGCGGCCGGATCGAAGTTAATCGTCGACAATGTTACGTCGCCGGGTTTAGGACAGAGATTAGCTCTGCAAACAGGGCAAGTCGAGTGCGAAACTAACCAAGCATCAACACAAACAGAGTGAAAAACATGGCTACACTTCGGAATCAAACGCAGCCGATCACTATTTTCAAATTCATTCAAGCAAACGGCGCATTCCAGTGAGCTTTTTCCGATCTTCAGCCCTTTCACCGTCGAGTACACAAAAGTCGGAAATGTCGCGATGAACGCCGGATCCAATCCACGCACCGGCCTCCACGGCAAGCCTCCACCGCCGCCACCGCCACCGCCTTCTCTCCCATCGAATCCAAATCCTGAACCTCTTCCAAATCGCCGCTCTCTGCAGCGGCGCGTGTAGACAGAGACGATGCCAAGGACGAAGAAGGCGGATATTAACGCAACAAATGCGATCGCCATATTTTTACTGATCTCCGGCTCCGACGATACCGGTATCGTTCCAGCTCCCGTCTCCTGCGCGGCGGCGGCGGCGGCGTGCAGTAACAGAAGCAACAATAATCGGCAAGCGACACCGTGATTCCTCTTCCTGATTACCATCACTGGAATCATCAATAGTCAATGGAGCAGAAATTGAAAATAATTCCGGCGATAAAAGTTCAAATTCCCTTCAAAATTGCTCAAAAAATAGAGCAACAATGGGAAGAACCATAAATTTCAGTGGCGCTCGAGTTGACTTGAGCTTGAGAGAGAGAAATCAATCTGGTTTGACAGCCATTAGAAGAGATTCCGATGGTGGCCACGTATGATATTATCTAATTATCTTTAATTTAAATTATTAAATTGATTAATTTCTTAATTAGTCCATCCAAATAAATATATTTTTTTTTAAATGACGTTAATAAAAATATTTAATCCCTTAAGAAAATTGCCCGCATTTAAAACTATAAGTTTCCTATGATAAGTTGACCTTCCCCCCTTTATTTTTCTTCTCATTATTTATTTATTGTTTTGTCACTAATAATTAAATAAGGATTAAATTTGTTATTTTAAAAATTCAATAAATTAAAAAAATATATTTAAAATTTTAAAGTAAGAAGGTATTTTGTTTGTTTATAATTTAAAGCCTAATTTCATTTTGTTTGTTAATTTATATTTATATATTATGTTATTATTGTATGATTTTTTTTAATGATAATTATTGTTCTCGAGTTGACAAAATTTTATATTTAATTTTAAAATTTTTGAAAGTGATTTGAAGGTTAAAATAGCAAGAAAATAATTATTCAATTTTTATTTTATTTTATTTTGTTTAAATGCATTTGTCGACTAAAGATGGGTCATAGTTTTCATTATTCAAACTCATTTATCTCTAATTTTATTTAAATATTTGGATAGAAATTGCTTTTCAATTTCATCTAGTATGACTTTATAATTAGTTTTTTTTTTAAAATATATAAATATATAACATAGTTTTTGAAAGATAAATGCTAATAATATTTTTTTATTTTTTTAATTAAACGGTCTAAATTATTAAATTTATTTTTTTGTTTAAAATTTAAGCTTTTCAATGGAATTAAATCAAATTTTTAGTCTTTTATGTATTAAATTAAAACCATTAATTTTCATCGTATTTTTTTATTATATGAAATAAAACAGGTTTATTACCTTATGTGATGAAAATTTCACGTCGGCTAACTTAGAGAATGATCATGGGTTTATAAACAAATAATACTCTCTCCATTGATATGAGGTCTTTTGAGAAATTCGACTAATTTAGGGAATGATCATACTATTATGGAGAATCGTGTTCGTCTAACACGTTCCTTAGCAAGTAATCCAGTATAGTTACTAAAATATAATTTGCAAGCATCATAATACAAACAAAAATGGATAAAGATTTATAGAATAATAAACTGAAATTATTTTATTAAATCAAATTTCAAATTCAATTACTCAACAAAACACGAGTTATCCTTTTCGCCGTCCAACGACAATTACTGCTCATCCATCGGGTCGTAGCTTGAAAGGGAAGTTGACTGACGACATGTCGTTCTCCTCTTTTTAGAAGGCTGACTTTGTAAATTCAGTGTTTTTGGTATAGTTTTAAAAGACACAAATATTTTTAATTTTTTTTAATCTCAATTAAATAGTTTAGTTTTTTATTTTTTTAAAATAAAGTTAAGTTATATTTTTAAATAGGTGAATTATATTTAAAAAAACTAGTTTCAATTAATCAATAAAAAATATTTAACCTAGGCAATAATACACACATTTTAGATGACCGGTAAATTTTTTATATTTAAATTTTATATAATTTTAGTTATTAAGGTAGCGTGTATTATGGATAAATACGACCTTTTTAAACCGTAATAAAAAAAATCTGATAACCCAATTCAACCCGACCCGTAAAATAGAGAATTAGGTTGTTCGGGTCACTAAATTTGGGTTGGTTCAAAAGATTTCTCCGATCCAATTCGTTGGAGTGTTACTCTCCGATTTAAAGAAAAAAGAATTTTTTAATAAAAAATAATAATATAAATGTAAGTTGGAATGATTACTGAAATGGCCAACCAATCATTGGAAGCTATAAATAATGTTTATTTTATTATATTTTTAGTTTAAGATTGTTGAAGGGAAGATTCGTGCTGGGCAGAACCGGATGGGTTGACCAAATTAAAATTTAAATATTTTGTATTTATATTAACTGTCTACTTATCTGCCACGTCACAGCCCTATATATATATATATATATAATATGGATTATTTATTAGTCCGGTCGTGTCGGGTTTCATTGAATCGCAATATATTACCAGAACCGTTCAATTTTCTTTTTTTCAAATAAAAAAACTATTGTATTTAAAAAATATAAATTTTTATTATTATTATATGGATGAAAAATTATAATGGTTTGTTTTAAAATATTCAAAATTTTTAAATATTGCATTAATACCCTTAATTTTTTAAAATGACATTGTTGTTATTATACGAACGAAAATCGTTTATTTACATTATTTTAAAATTTATATAAATTGGACGAATATAAATTTAATAAATTTTAATTACACAATTTTTGTTGCAATTATTTTGAAATGGGAAAAATCAATTTGTAAATAATTTGTAATAATATAAAAAAAAATCATTTCTCCAAACTAATTTTAAATAATATAATTTCGAATATCTATAGTTTTTAACCTATTTTTTTAAAAAAAAAATAAAGTTTTTTTTTTATCATAATTAAAAAAAAACAAAACAAAAGAGAGTTGGGCCGTATAGGGCCGTCGCGCCGAAAAATCCATAAAACTCAAATAAACAGTAGAGGAACCAGTATTTCTTCAACCCGCCCAAGAACGCCATACGCTCTCATTCAAAGTGGCGCCATAACGGCTACATCAGAGAAGCCATGAGTTTCGATTTAAGTAGCTCTTGAAAGGAGTTGGCGGAACTCTGTTTGAATTCTTTTGATTCCAAATAGGTTTTCTTTTTCATGTTTTTCAGATTTCAAAGACACCTGCGTTCGCGTTCTGGAGTTTTTTTTATTTCTAGGGTTTGTGCAATTTGGAATTTTTGAAGATCGCTAGGGTTTACAGGATTCGGTGATGGATCTTCCTTCGGAAGTTGAGAATTACATCAAGGAAACAATAGATCATGCATTAGGTCTCCCTGTGTCAGTGGAGACGCTGGAGTTGAAGCTTCGTGTCTCTCAGGATTCTCAGAGGCGACTTGCTCATCATTGCGATGCTCTACAGTCCAAAATCAAAGAGAAAGAACAGTTGATTGAGCGCAGTAGGGTCCGTATGTGTTGTTGATTCATTATTCTTCATTTCCATTTCAAGTTTTTCGTTTTTCTTACGACATGGGTTTCATTTCGCTGTTGATAGGCTGAAGCGACAATGAACGCTCAAGCTTTGAAGAAATTTGTGGATGAGAACCGTAAACTGGCTACCGAATGCTTATATCTTTCGGGTCAATGTGAGAAATGGGAGAGAGAGTGCTCTTTATATGATCATGACCGAGATGCATTGATGGAGTTCGGGAACGAGGCTGATCAGCGTGCAAGGGAGGCTGAGAATCGTGTTCGTGAATTGGAGGAGGAGGTTAGACGGTTATCAGATGAACTGCAGTTCTTTAAACATGAACACGAGATGAAAAAGGTAATAGCATCTCCTCTGAAGCACTCGTGTGTTGTTAGTTTATTTACGCAAATGGCACAATGAATTGGCATTTTTTAGATAATTGGTGAGAATTTCTAAATTTCTGTACTCGAAAGAACGTTAAGTGCAACCAAGGACTATCTGCAGTATCGTCCGTATCAAACTGGAAATTCGGATTAAGTAAAAGTGAGATGTGTAAATTTCCATTTCTGGGGAGTGCAGTGCAGCTCCTATTTGTGTGAATATAATACCTGTGGGATGTAGTTGCGTGTGTAAGATCGCATTCTAGTTTGTTTGGATATTTACAGGATTAATTGGTGGGCTTCCATTTTTAGATCGAGTGCTATGCTAAAATATTTTTGAACACCTGGGCTATCGTTTGCAATGTTTAGTCCCCCCTTTGATTGTCTTTTTAGTTGAAGGGTCATTGTCATATAGTAATGATGTTGTGACTTGAATGCTTTAATTAGTGGAATTGATATTAGGTAACTGTTTAAGGTGCTCGATGTCATTCTTTTTTATGAACGAAGCATTACAAAATGTCTATAGTTGTAAATAATGGTCTTATTTGAGCTCAGAAATTGTTGTTTAGTTATTTCATTGAAAATCAACTACTTTGTTGGTTAGTATTTATGTCAGTTGACAGTGATTGACTGTAGGATTGGTGAAATGTGATAGCTGTTCTTAGTTTAGGAATTATATATTCAATTTCCTAACAAATTTTACTTGTTCCTTTTCACCTCCCTATATTGTCCGAACTTTTGAGTTGAACCAGCAAATCAGGATAAAGTTCTTCCATTTTTTGAAGTTAAAATTGATAAATGTGCATGTTTTACAATGATTCAGGTTGATTCGTCTTCTGATGGTAGAGATTTGGAGGATAACTTACTCGAGTTGGTTTTACCAACATGTAATTGTTATGATCGAGTTAAATCTGCTCATGCATTTTTAGAAACAAGCATTGATCAAGATTCAAGCCAAAAGCTTATGAAAATGTGGAACTGGTGAGACTTTCTTTGATGATTTTTTTGTTTATTTCATTATGATGCAACATTACACCCAATAACTTATGGAACTGCAAAGAAATAATGGTAGAAGACAGAAAATGCAACTTAATATTAACCTTCTTTAGGTGTTTAGGTTGTAATTCTGTTAATCTATGTTGAAAATTTTCTCCTAGCTTAAAGCCTTCAACTCAAAAGACTCTATCACTAGCTGCATATGTGAAGGCCGTCGAGAAGGATTGCGAACATCTGAGGGTAAATCTACAAAGAGCTGAAGAAGAGGTGAGCGACGGCCTTTTTTCGGGAATGTTGCCTTTTTTATGTGTTTTGAAACCTTATTTGGCCCCATTAGTAGCGTGCTTATTCTAGTTATGCAGGTGAAATTGTTGTATGAAGATAATATGCTTCTTGACAAGGAGAACAAGAAGTTGCTGAAACGGTACCAGGAAGATAAAACCCAACATTCAGGTGATAAGCAGGCCAACAGTGAGTCTGCCGCCAAGGTGAGTCTCATTTATATTGTGTACTCGGAAGCTGTACTTTTCTGTTATCCTGTGGATGTTCATCAAAGATGAAACCTCTCCCTGACATACTCGTTTTGAAACCTTGAGGGGAAGTCTAGAAAGAAAAGCCTAAAGAGAACAATATATGTTAGTAGTGGGACAATTGGTATTAAAACCAGGCATCGGGTGGTGTGTCAGCAAGGACGCTGGGCCTCAAGGGGGTGGATTGTGGGATCCCACGTTGGTTGGAGAGGGGAACAAAGCATTCCTTACAAGGGATGTGGAAACCTCTCCCTAACTGATGCGTTTTAAAACCTTGAGGAGGGGAAGCCTAAAAGGGAAAACCCAGAAGGGAAAATCCAAAGAGGATAATATCTATAAGCGGTGGGTTTGAAGTTGGGCTATTACAACTTATTTATAACTTAATAAGTGTTATTAAATATTATAAGCTTGTTTTTGAAACTAACAACAAATGACAAATTTGATAACTACGTGTTTTTTAGTTTTTGAAAATTGTGCTCGTTTTATTTGTTACCGGTTGTTTTTAATCAAGATGTAACATCATCTTTGCCCTCTTATGCAGTCAAATAAGCGAAAATCATGCCCGAAAATCAGTATTCCGATTGAAGAAAAGAATATTATTAATGAGGCTGATTCTACCCGACAACCTCTTTCACCTTTGCAACATAACTCACCCGACTCGAGAACACGGAAGAAGTAGTTGCAACCCAAGAATAACACAGGTTATCCCCCCTCCATTTTCAAGCATAGACTGAGCTAACATAGCAAAATTTGAATATAGATACACTATAACATAATCTAGAGAGGTGTTGAGCTCTTCTAAATGAAAGAGCCTTTCTTTCACTTCTGTGTTTCCTTTGCTGCCCAATGTTATCAAGGAAACTCTCGTCTTGGTTTCGTGCCAATGTAGCTGAATTCTTGTTGTTCCTCGTCTGATTCCAAATGATACTTAGGCTTTGGATAAAATGTTGTAGCCATTTTGAAACTTATTTGAATGCCCATACATCATAGTTAGGAAGTTAAAAAGGTATAAAATATTTGGACAAGCGTGACGTGACGTGACCTTATTGTTAGGATGCTATTTCAGTGCATGGTCATGGTCACGGTCAAGTTCTTCAGGTATGTGTCAGTACTACTCTGGGCCTACGTTTTTCAGGAATTAGATGATTGTTGGTGAAATAACGTATGTGATAATACGAATTAGAGTAATTGCCAAATTGGCATGCGAAATCGAGAGAAGAAAATATCTGGAAAAATATAAATTTAATTTTACTGTTAAGTTTTGTATTTAACTTATATCCAATCACTTAGAAAACAAGAGAAGGATGGTTTATTTTTTATATATATGTTTAAACGATTCATTTTCAATGAAAAACTCCCATTTTAAAAGGAAAAAAAAAAATAATGTATTTTCTAGATTAAAAAAAAAATTATATATATATATATATGGCTTGGTGCCGAACCCGCTAAAATATCCAGATATTCCATCCGAAACGTCGTCGTTTTAAGCCTTTTCTGAGCTCCCTTATCCAATATTTATAACCCACGGCGTAGCTCTGTTTTACCTTTCCGACCAGGAGTGAGCAGAGTGCGGTGAGCGCCGGCAATGGCTCTGGTTCGTCTTCCTTGTTCTTCCTCCTTCTTATTCCTTCGTTCTAATCAACAGAATCTGGTGTTTATCGCGCCTCTCTCATGTCTGCAAAATCCATCTTATTCCAACAATGGCGATATCAAACTCTCTCTTTCGCGCTCTTCTTCCTCGCTTTTTTCTACTCCCCTCGGCCACAATCCTTTAACTTCCATTAGGGCTAAGAGAACCAGAAAGTTTGTTTTCCAGTTGGCCTCGACCTCCCAAGACGATGCGATAGCGAGCTCTTCTTCTGATGCTGAGGAGTTTTCTCGAACCAGATTGCTTGCTCAGAACGTGCCTTGGGATTCTACTCCTGAGGATATTCGTTCTTTGTTTGAGAAATATGGTACTGTCGTAGACGTGGAGGTATGTAACTTCAGTTTATTTCTGTGAGAGGACATTTCTATTGCCATTTCTGTTTGACGGATTTGGTTTATTGCGGATTGATGATCGGTCTTTTTTTATCAGCTTTCAATGTATAACAAGATCAGAAATAGGGGCTTGGCGTTTGTCACAATGGGATCACCTGAGGAGGCCCTTGCGGCAGTTAATAATCTCGAATCGTATGTAAGCAGGATGCCATTTTTCTTAGCTTGATCATTTTTCGTTTGTCTCATTGTGTTCAAGTTCGTATCCGAGGCTTAGAACAGTTTTTACCTTTCACCATGGAAGAATAGTAGTAATAGCAATTGAATGCGTTTGAATTATTGAACAGTTTGATTTGCTTGTGTGAGATCCCACTTCGATTGGAGAGGGAAACGAAATATTCCTTACAAGGGTGTGGAAACCTCTTTCTAATAGAAGTGTTTTAAAAATTGTGAGGCTGATGGTGATACGTAACGGGCCAAAGCGGACAACATCTACTAACGGTAGGCTTGGCCTTAGGCTGTTACATGGAAAAACTGATGAACCGGAAGAACTCAATTACAAATTTGCATCCTGCTTGTGTCCAGTGTGTTGCAGTTTCTTTTAAATTTTGATTCTTTTGTGCTTTTGAATATATTATTACAAGGGAACAAGTCATTGACTAAAATTTTTCAGTTCTCCTTGTTACTATGGGTTGAAGCAAAGTACATGGTCTTTCCATTCATTTCAAAACTTTTATGATCCCTTCCTGAACCAAACATGAATCTTCTGATTCATTTGGCTCTCACTCCCAATTATTGCAGGTGTTTATGGGCAATTCCCATGTCTTTTTGAACTCTTGTTGGCTTTATTGAATGAAATAGTTCACATGAATGCAGGAATTTGGGGGTCGTACCCTGAAGCTCAATTATGCTAAGGTTAAAAAAGAGAAACCCTCCCCTCCCGTGAAACCAAACCCCGTTACTTTTAATTTGTTTGTTGCAAATTTGCCATTTGATGCAAGAGCAAAGGACCTCAGGGAGTTCTTCGATTCGGGGAGTGGGAATGTAGTTTCTGCACAAATTATTTTTCACGAGAATCCAAGAAGGTCTTCTGGATATGGTTTTGTTGCATTCAAAACAAAGAAGGATGCCGAAGCAGCTATTTCTGAGTTTCAAGGGAAGGTAATTTCAGTATATTGCTACCACAATTTTTAAATGAATAGCCATAGGATCATAAAATGTGAATATCAGCATTCTTATGGTTCTTCATCTGCTGAAATGCAGAATTTCATGGGAAGATCACTTCGTGTTGCACGTAGTAAACAGTTTGTGAAACTTCCCTCAGAAGAGAATTCCCAATCTGACGATACATCAACTGATGGTGTGGAGCTAGCCAGTGCTGCTGCTGAAGTTTAAAATTCAGAAGCCTCTCACTGGAGGAACTAAGGAGTTTGCTATCAACCTTTCTTTCTTTTTCTTGTTCTCTATCTTTTTTTGGAGGTATGCTATCTAGTTATTCAATTAAGGAACACAGTACTTTCCCTTTTCTTTTACCTATAAATCTCCTACCTCTAATGTTTAGATGATTCAAAGTTGGATACCCCAACAAAAAACGCTCATTAGATCATTTACTGTATCCTTTTCTCTATATGAAGTCTTAATGGTGATTTATCAACGCACGTTAATGTAATTGAATTTAGCATTTAGTTAATGAATGAATACAAATGAACTAGGTTTCATAGTTGAATTGGCATCTTATGACTGTTTAGGTTCGAGGTGAGTTATTCCATTGCATAGTCACAGTATTGTATTGATTCAAGAACAAAGGACAATCAGTGCAATTTGATCCATGCGTATTTGCTTTACATAGATAGGTGGGTGGAGAAAGCAATCCCAATATGAATTTCTGTTCATGTGTACTATATTGCATGATCTCAGCATTGTACTTGCATTCACATTCATGTGTACTATATTTCATAATTGAGAACATTGAAGGACAACCTGTACAATTTGATTCTTTTTCTTTAAATTGACAAGTGTTTGGTGGGGTGGGGAGGAACAATTCCTCCATCTTTTCTCATTCATGTGTGCTATATTTTGCATAATCACAGGGTTGTGCTGAATCGATAACATTGGAGAACAGTCTGCAATTTGTTTGTTTAGATGATTCATTTCAATGCTTTAGGAAATCTAGTCCACTTTGAGTATCAGCATTTGAGTGAACATTTGTTGGTTCATATTTCATGAATGCTGGCCATCCCTTCAGTGTGAAGATGCAATGGATAGATATTATCCTCAAATGCAGTGTTGATTGTTTGTTCTTGTTCAAGCCATAATGAGTTTGAACTTGTTCATTAGAGCTTCATATATTCTTCATATTACTATATTGTTTCTCTGTTTTCTTTCTCTTCCCCTTTTTTCTATGAAGGTGGCATGCAGGTCGGGTTGGAGTTATGGCGTAAGTTGCGTTCGACTGTGTTTTCAAGTCTGGTTATAATTTCTTTCTTTATGTCTCTGTCATTCTCTCAAATACTCTTAGTTCCAAACCTTTATATGATTCATTCTGAGCTTTGGCGAATACTTGCTTAGACATGTTGTTTTCCTTTTCATGTAAGTTGTCTTCAGTGTTCTAATGATGTTGGATTTGCTTGTGTGAAATAGTATTAGCTCGGTTTTGGGACCAAGCCAACAAGTTAGTAGCTAAACCACTGCCAGAATCTTCCTACTCCACTGTCCTTACCTCTCAAACTATGGTTCTATAGTTGGGTTCATCATCTTGAGCTAGCAAAAGTTTATTGTCCTTTGAATAGATGTTTTTCCATCTAGTTCAACACCAAGGTTAGAACATTCTTGTCTCGACTTCTCAGTGAAAAGAAGACGAACGATCGCCTATGAATTCGGTAACAATCCGATTCCATAGAATTTCAAGTAAATAGCATCAAAGGAATACCATTTCCATTCCCATTGATTTCATTTTGATAAAATCGATATAGAGAAGATTAGCATGGCTCCTGTACAAGGATGACATGAACAAATCGAGAAATGGTATCAGAGCTAATCTTCAAGTGGTGTGCTAGCGAGGACGCTGGCCCCCCAAGGGGAGTGGTTGGTTGGAGAAGGGAACAAAACATTCTTTATAAGTGTGGAAATCTCTTCCTAGTAGACGTGTTTTAAAAACTGTGAGGCTGACGGCGGTATGTAACAGACCAAAACGGACAATATCTGCTAGTGGTAGGCTTGGACTGTTGCAAAGGCTCATTTCGATTCATTTTTCATTTTGATTTTGAGCAATCGATTGGCATGGCATTGGCTAGTTTTGCTAGGGGTTCCAACCTCCAACTCAGTGAGAAGGCAGGGAGTTGTGGAGAATAACAGTGGTGGGGTGGTTGGCTTGTTTGTGTAGGGAAGGGGACCCATGAAAGCCCCAACAACTCACGTGGAATGAAAGTGCACAAATTAGGGATGTTAGAGCCAAACCACCACCCAGATTTGTTGATTTAGACAAATAATGCACACACAGTTCATCTTCCATGTGAGTCCTTTTTTACTTTTTGACTCCTCCTGGTTTGGTGGAATGTTATATCATAACCAACCACATTTCCATTCATGGACTAAGGTTTAAAGTTCATCAAGATACCTATTTTATAAGGGTTCGATTTGTCACAATTTGGTTACATTTAGTTTCTCTCTTCGCTGTTTGTATCTTTGCAGGTAAGAAAACGAGCTAAATCAGGATTAGTCGGCAAGTTTTCTAGTTGGGACAGTGACAATCTGTCAATAAGTTCTTGGCTTGACATTTTAATTCCTCCTCATTCTTAGGTTACAAATATTTGCATTTTTAATAATACTCGAGTACTTTTATTAGGGTTTTCGATTAAAAAAATGTCATTGAACTTTCAAAAGTTTTATTATGTAACAGTCAAAGCCCACTATTAGTAGATATTATCTGTTTTTGCCTGTATTGCTATCAGCCTGTGGTTTTGAAACGCGGTCCGTTAGTAAGAGGTTTTCACACTCTTATAAGGAATGTTTTGTTCTCTCCTCCAACCGATGTAAGATCTCACAATCCACTCCCTTGGGGTCTAGCGTCATTGCTGGCACATCATCCGGTGTTCGATTATGATACTATTTGTAACAATCCAAGCTCACCGTTTCAAATATTATCTATTTTGGTCCGTTATGTATTGTCGTCAACCTCATAGTTTAAAAACGAGTCTATTAAATAGAGGTTTTTACACATGCATCTATTAGGGAGAAAGTTTCTACACCATTAGATATCTTTAATTTAGCTTATATTTTAATAAAATATAAGGTTTAGTAGACATGAAGCATTCATTATACATCATGCCATGCCACCTCCAAAGGATAATTATAATCCCAAGGACTTTCTACCACAACAACCGCCACCTTGATCCCAAAGAAATGGCACCAAAACTATCATTGTCTGGACAAATAAAATGAAGCCACCTTCACATGCATTCCTTCATTTGCACACAACCTATGCCATTGACTCGTCTCATCAAATTTGGCCCAAAGTACATGTAAAGAACTAATTGACCTCTTTCCCTATGCACATAATTTACCCTTTTTCTTTTGTCTTCCAACAGCTTAGCAAAGGATATAATGGTTTCTTGAAGATATGGTAAGCTAAATCAAAATATTATAAGCTTCTTCATACCATACTGTTCATCAATATTTGAACCCATTAAAGGGTTTCAAAAACTAAGAGTAATTTCAAACTTTCTTCATTTAAAGGACTAAATTCCCCAAATTCCCATTATGATGATACTGAAAAGTACTTAGCTCAAAGTGTTAGGTAAAAAGTATGGCTTAAGTTATCCCCCACACCACCAAAATTGTTTGAATTAAGACCAAACTTCACTGACTCTATTAACCAACAACTCCCCCTTCTTCCCCATTATATATATCCAAAGCCTTCAATCCTCTGTTTCCATCCTCAGATCTCTGCCTTGCCCCTTCTATTCTGCTTGTTAAATTTGTTACCTTCTAATGGCGAGCTTCCTTGGTGGACTTGTTTGCCTCCTGGTTCTTGGGTTCTGCATGGTGCACCCGACCTCGGCTACCGTTTATACTGTCGGAGACACTTCCGGTTGGTCTCTCGGTGTTGATTATGGCACGTGGGCTTCTGCGAAGAACTTCATCGTCGGCGACAAACTTGGTTTGCTAATGATTCTTCTGTTTTTTCTCATTTGGGAGTGTTGTTGAACGTATTTCATACATTTGTATTTCTCGTGTTCGCCTGTTGTTTCTGTTAGGAATCATGATTCTACACAAGGGTATGATATTGTCCACTTTCAACATAAGCTCTCGTGGCTCGTACCAATGGAGTTGTACTCCTTACTTATAACTATGATTATTCCCTAAATTAGCGGACTCACTCCCAAGAATCATCAACAGTTTTTCATGGGATTAATATCAAACAGCTTTTGTGCAGTTGCATATGCTCATATTCATCTCTTTTTTCTCATGAGAATAATGTCGAACAGCTTGTGTGCATTCGTATCTGCTCATATTCATCTCTTCTTTCTTATGGGAATAATGTCGAACAGCTTTTGTGCATCCGTATCTGTTTGAATGTTTATTTACTTTTTCTTGCGGGAATAACGTCGAACACCTTTCGAGCATGTGTATTTGCTTATATTTCCTTCTCGAATTTCTTCGTGACAGCGTTCAACTATGCTGGAGGCCACACGGTGGACGAAGTTAGTGCCAGTGACTACAAAGCATGCTCGGCTGGAAGCTCCATAACTTCCGACAGTTCAGGCTCCACCACCATCACCTTAAAAACCGCCGGGACTCACTACTTCATTTGCAGCTCCATGGGGCATTGCGATGGCGGCATGAAACTCTCCGTCAAAGTCGCTGCTGCCGGAGGATCGTCCACTTCTCCGTCTTCAGGGGGCGGCAGCTCCACCACTCCGACGTCCCCGGCAAGCGATACACCTTCCGTCACCGGAACCACGCCGACGACGAAGCTTCCAGCTGGTTCGTCGAATTCAGGGTCGTTTCTTTCCCCCAAATTCTACGCGATTTTGGTAGGTTCATTGGTGATGGCTTTGGGTTATTAAGAAGTTGAGATTATATGCGTTAATGTTTCTGAGATTTGAGATCGGCGATGGTTTGAATGTTGCCGGTTCGCGGTTGGTCTATTTCCAGACACTTATTAGTAAATTAATTTTGCATTTTTAAAGCTATTCAGAAATTTATAGCTTAATTAATTAAATTAAGGAATCAAATTAAAAACTAGGGTTAGGGTTTTGGGGGAGGAAACTTTCATTGGAGACCAAGTTCAAACACGGAATTTAAATTATTATTTAAATAGAATTTATGGATTTAATGTTTTTTTGGGAATACAAAAAGTGAAACTTTTATTTTTTTAATTAAAAAATTAAAGAAAAAAATAATAAAGGTAAAAAACAAAACGAAAAGAGGTAATTTTTAGCCAATAGATTAAAAAAAAAAGGTTAAAAGAAATGAAATAATATTATTATCTGAACTTAAAAGATCTTTTTTACCGTTTCTAGAACATGACTTAAAGACATGAAAAGAAAAGAAAAAAAAAATCATTTTAGAAATAAGAAAAATAATACCATGAATGAAGAAATTAAATGGGCCAAATGGACCCAGGGCCCAAAAGCAGTGGGCCCAAAGGGGGGAACCTGTTCGCGTTTTCTTTTGAAAAAGACGAAGTACTGTTGAAAGGCACATGGGGAAAGCGTAGGCGCGCACAAAGCGACAGCCTACAACCCCTTTGCGTTTGTTTGGTTCCTTTTTCATTATGAATCCCCAATTTTTTTAGAAAAAGAGGGATATGCCTAACAGAAATATTCACAATCACCAGCTGTCTTCGACTCCATTATTATCACCTTCCCCCTGAAGTTATTTCTAAAGTTTTTAACAAAGTTCTGTACCTTCGCCGACGTGGCGCCGCCGCTACCGTCGCTTCGATGTGCGGAAATTCAGTACATGGAGGAAAATGAAAACACAGAGATCCGGCAGATTAAGAGAGAATATGAGATCTAATAAGTAATAGTAATGACAATGAGAGTGAAGCAAATCGACTCGAGCACAGTAAAACCAAGAAATACAAATAAATGACAACAATCATGAAGCGGTCACCGTCTAAATCCTCTCGGATCCTAAGTACACCAAAAATAAAAGTAAATAAAAAATATACTAAGAAAACTACAGCAACGACTAATGCCGATAATGAAACCCTAAGATCTGCGTCTCCAGAGGAGAGCCAAGAGTGAAGACAAACCGATTAAATTTAAAGCAGTAGAGCAGAGGAAATTACAGCCACGATGATAGATCCAGAGACGGCGATTCTGTTCACAGCACCACCATTGCCAGGAGTGGAGGCCGGCGACGGAGCCAGAGCAGGAGGAGTTGAGATCGAAGGATTTGGAACTGGAGTTTGTGCTGGTGACTCCGAAGGAGCAGTAGGCGGGGCCGGTGGAGAAGTAGCCGGCGACATAGCAGGTGGTGAAGTGTTGAAATATCATCACTAGCCCAATAGAGTCAAGCCCAATAATTGTACTAGCCCAATAGAGTCAAGCCTAATTGTACGAGCCCAGTATATTTATTTTAGTAGAGATTTTAGGAGAAAGAGATGTAGATATTTTAGGAGAAAGATTCAATTTGTTAGGTCTAGATTCAAATCGGTTAGGTCTAGATTTAGATTGGTTAAATATAGATTGTTTACTCTTAGTATAAATACCCCCACCCTACCTAGGTTATTCATCCAAGAAATCTAAAAACAATAAAAAGCAGAAGTATTCTACAGAGTGTCTTGTATTCTCTTCTCGATTGGTCTTAATAAAGAGAGCGAGTGTTTCCCACAGTGAGTTGTGTTCAACATTTGGTATCAGAGCGAGGTTAGTGTAGGTTATCTGATCTCTTGGAATCCTTAGTATGCTCTGTGGTTGCAGCTCTGCCTGATCTTCCACATCAGAAACGATTTCTTGAGATTAGTGGTGAGTGAGTTTCTTTTGTGTCGTGAGAAGTCTGTGACTCTGCAAGTCTTGTGTCAAAAGAACTTGTTTGGTATTACTGAGGTATGGCCAACACGATGAGTGATTTCCAAATCGTTGGAGGAATTAAGAAACTCAACAACAACAACTACAACACGTGGGCAACATGCATGATGTCCTATTTACAAGGACAGGATCTTTGGGAGATCGTTGGCGGGTGTGAAACTACGCCGCCAGAGGAGGATTCTAACGACGCCTTGCGCAAATGGAGAATCAAAGCAGGCAAAGCAATGTTTGCCTTGAAGACCACCATCGGAGAAGAGATGTTAGAACATATTTGGGATGACAAGACACCGAAAGAAGCATGGGACACATTCGTGATGTTGTTCTCAAAGAAGAATGATACGAGACTACAACTTCTGGAGAATGAGTTGTTGTCAATTTCACAACGTGATATGACGATTGCTCAGTACTTCCACAAGGTCAAATCGATCTGTCGGGAGATTACTGAACTAGACCCAAAGTCCGCCATTGTAGAATCTCGAATGAAGAGGATTATAATCCACGGATTGCGACCAGAATATCGAAGCTTCATTGCTGCTGTACAAGGATGGCCCACTCAACCATCACTGGTAGAGTTCGAAAATTTGTTAGCCAGCCAAGAAGCCATGGCTAAACAAATGGGAGGCTTCACGTTGAAGGGTGAAGAAGCACTCTACACGAGTGAAAGTCAGAGCAATAATAGGCCGTCTACCAGACGTGGATACAATGGTGACAAAAGAAGAAGCCACCAAGGGATTGCACAACCTGAGAGAGCTCAGAAGAACGACAACAAGAGTTTTCAAAGAACGAGATTTGGTGGTATTTGCTATAACTGCGGGAAAAAGGGCCATATGTCTAGAGATTGTTGGTCCAGGAAAAAGACCATTGAAAACAATGTGGCAATATCCAAAAAGAAGATAGAAGATGAATGGGATGCAGAGGTACTATGTCCCATAGAAGAAGACGAGCTAGCACTCATGGCGACAATGGAAGACCATATCAACTATGAGAATGACTGGATCGTTGATTCAGGATGTTCAAATCACATGACTGGCGATCAGAGAAAATTGCAAGACAAGAAAGAGTACAAAGGAAGTCGTATGGTACGTACAGCAAATAACACACAGTTATCAATTGCTCAAATCGGCAATACGACAATCATGCCTGGCAATAAGTCTGATACAGTGTCGCTACATAATGTTTTTCATGTACCGGGTATAAAGAAGAACTTGTTGTCAGTGTCACAACTAACAACATCAGGAAGCTATGTCTTGTTTGGGCCAGAAGATGTAAAAGTTTATCAAGATGTTAAGATAATAGGAAAGCCGACGATAGAAGGACGAAGAGTGGAGTCTGTCTACGTTCTATCTGCAGAGTCTGCCTATGTTGACAAGACCCGAAAGAATGAGACGACAGATCTATGGCATGCAAGATTGGGACATATTAGCTACCATAAGTTGAAGCTGATTATGGAGAAATCTATGCTCAAAGGTCTACCACAACTGGAAGTCAAAACAGACGTTGTCTGCGCTGGATGTCAGTATGGTAAAGCTCATCAATTACCATACAAAGAGTCAAGTTTCAAAGCAAAGAAACCATTAGAGTTAGTTCACTCTGATTTGTTCGGCCCAGTCAAACAAGCATCGATCAGCGGAATGCGGTATATGGTGACATTTATTGACGACTACTCAAGATATGTGTGGATTTTCTTTATGAAAGAAAAGTCTGACACGTTCTCAAAGTTTCAAGAATTCAAGATGATGGTCGAAGGAGAAGTAGGAGCGAAGATTCGTTGTCTACGTTCAGACAATGGCGGAGAATACACGTCAGATGAGTTCGATCAATATTTACACGAGTGTGGGATACGACGTCAATTTACATGTGCCAACACGCCACAACAAAATGGTGTAGCAGAAAGAAAGAATCGACACCTTGCAGAAACCTGTCGAAGCATGTTACACGCAAAGAACGTTCCAGGAAGATTTTGGGCTGAAGCTATGCGAACTGCTGCCCATGTGATCAACAAGCTTCCTCAACCAAAGCTAGGGTTCGTCTCACCATTTGAGATACTATGGGATATGAAACCTACAATTAGTTACTTCCGAGTATTTGGCTGTGTTTGCTATGTATTTGTGCCTGACCATCTACGTAGCAAGTTTGACAAGAAAGCAGTCAAGTGTGTATTTGTTGGATACGACAATCAAAGAAAAGGATGGAGGTGCTGTGATCCAACAAGTGGAAAATACTATACATCAAGAGATGTAGTTTTTGATGAAGCATCTACATGGTGGTCCTCGGAGAAGAAAGTCTTATCAGATTCAAACATTGAAGAAATTCTACAACAGAAGCTGGGGGAGCAAACTACACAAATTCAATCAAATGTCGATGCATCTGAAAATCCAAGCGACATTGATATTGACAAGCAGGAGGTGACTCAATCAAGCGAATCTGATAAAAATGAAACAACACATCAACAACTTAGGCGATCAAATAGAATCCGAAGGCCAAATCCTAAGTATGCAAATGCAGCTATTGTAGAAGATAGAGTTTACGAACCAGAGACATATGAAGAAGCATCACAAAACTCGGTTTGGCAGAAAGCGATGGAGGAAGAAATTATAGCCTTGGAGCATAATCAAACTTGGGAACTAGTGCCAAGACTAGGAGATATCAAACCCGTCTCTTGCAAGTGGGTCTATAAAATAAAGCGTCGACCGGATGGATCAATCGAGAGATACAAGGCTCGACTTGTGGCTCGAGGATTTTCTCAACAATATGGACTAGATTATGATGAAACATTCAGTCCAGTGGCAAAGATTACTACCGTACGAGTTCTGCTAGCACTCGCAGCAAGTAAAGATTGGAAACTGTGGCAAATGGATGTGAAGAATGCCTTCTTGCACGGAGAGCTAGACAGGGAGATTTATATGAACCAACCAAAGGGATTTGAGAGTGCAGCTAATCCTAATTATGTATGCAAGCTTAGAAAAGCTCTTTATGGACTGAAACAAGCACCGAGAGCTTGGTATGGTAAGATTGCTGAATTTCTTACCCAAAGTGGTTATTCAGTTGCGCATGCAGACTCAAGCCTATTCATCAAAGAAAGAGAAGGAAATTTGACAATTGTGTTGGTCTACGTGGACGATTTGATTATCACCGGGGACGATGAAAGAGAAATTTATCAAACAAGAGAAAATTTATCAATACGCTTTCAGATGAAAGAGCTAGGAGAGCTTAAACACTTCTTAGGCCTAGAAGTTGATCGCACAGATGAAGGACTGTTTCTCTGCCAACAAAAGTATACCAGAGACATGCTTCAGAAGTTCAACATGTTAGAGTGCAAGCAAGTTTCAACACCGATGGAGATAAATGCCAAGATTTGTGCACATGAAGGCAAAGAGTTGAACGATGAAACAACGTACCGACAACTAGTAGGTAGTCTTATCTACCTAACTTTAACTCGACCTGATATCTCGTATGCAGTTGGGGTTATGAGTCGATACATGCAAAGTCCAAAGAAGCCTTATCTGGATGCAGCTCGACGGATCTTGAGATATATCAAAGGTACAATCGACTATGGTCTTTTGTACAAAAGAAGCAAAGACTGCAAGCTAGTTGGATACTGTGATGCTGACTATGCAGGAGACCACGATACTCGGAGGTCAACCACTGGGTATGTGTTCAAGTTTGGTTCGGGAACAATTTCTTGGTGTAGCAAGAGACAACCAACAGTATCATTATCAACTACAGAAGCAGAGTATAGAGCAGCGGCTGGAGCAGCCCAGGAAAGTACATGGCTAAAACTCTTGATGGAAGATTTGCACCAGAAAATTGACTATCCAATATCACTTCTTTGCGACAACCAATCTGCGATTCGCCTTGCAGAAAATCCAGTGTTTCATGCTAGAACAAAGCATGTGGAGGTGCACTACCATTTCATTAGAGAGAAGGTCCTAAAGGAAGAAATTGAGATGCAGCAGATCAAGACAGATGACCAAGTGGCAGACTTGTTTACAAAAGGGTTGAATACTAGCAAACATGAGAGCTTTCGCTGTCAGCTCAACATGATGCAGCGAATGAGGACTAGTGCTGAGGGGGAGTGTTGAAATATCATCACTAGCCCAATAGAGTCAAGCCCAATAATTGTACTAGCCCAATAGAGTCAAGCCTAATTGTACGAGCCCAGTATATTTATTTTAGTAGAGATTTTAGGAGAAAGAGATGTAGATATTTTAGGAGAAAGATTCAATTTGTTAGGTCTAGATTCAAATCGGTTAGGTCTAGATTTAGATTGGTTAAATATAGATTGTTTACTCTTAGTATAAATACCCCCACCCTACCTAGGTTATTCATCCAAGAAATCTAAAAACAATAAAAAGCAGAAGTATTCTACAGAGTGTCTTGTATTCTCTTCTCGATTGGTCTTAATAAAGAGAGCGAGTGTTTCCCACAGTGAGTTGTGTTCAACATGAAGTTCCAGTGGAAGGCGAGGGAGCCGCGCTGCCTGGAGCAAGAGACGAAGACGGTGATGAAGCCGGAGGAGTCGCCACAGTAGGCGAAGGAGCCGATTTAGGCGAGGAGACCGGCGGCGACTTGGTTGGAGAAGAGGCCGGTGCAGCGCCCGGAGCCTGGCCCAAAGAGCCGGCGATTAAAGCGACGAGGACGACGAAGACAAAGGCGGAGGAGGAAGCCATGGCCGTAAAAATGCAAAGAGAAGAGGGAAGAACACGAAAATGGAAGATGGAAGCGAAGTTTCAGTTGCAGAGATTGAGGATGAGAGAAGACGAGGGTTCTACAAAGGCTTAAATATATAAATATATATATATATAGAAACACACGCGTCGGCGCGTGTAAATTCTGAAGGGAAGAAGGGAAACTGAGGAGTTGCCGCGTCGGCTAGAGTTAGTTTTGACGGTGTTAAGAGCTTTCTAAGGGTTTAAGGTTTGATCATCACGAGGCCATAAAAACTTTTTAATTAACGGTAACGGATAACGGACCTAGTACCCTTCTTATTTTTATGAATTTTCTTTTAATTAAAAAATATTATTATTGCCATAATAATATATTACTTAAAAAATGCAATTCAGCTGTGGGAGAAATTTCGTAATGTGAAACTAGATTTGACCATTACAAAAGAGAGCTAGGGATAGGGTGGAACTAATCAAAATAGAAAATAATATGAAAATATAACTCCTCAATCATAGTTTTAAAATGCATGGTCTACCGGGAGAGATTTCCATACCTTTATAAGGAAAGTCCGAAGTCTAGCTCTGATATCATTTGTAATAGCACGAGCCTACTGCTAGTAGATATTGACTGTTTTGGCCTGTTACGTATCACTATCAATAGTTTTAAAATAGTCCTATACTAGAGAGACGTTTCCACACCCTTATACATAATATTTCGTTCCCGTCTCCAACTAATATTCCCAAAGTTGTGCTTAAATGGTAAAGATGAAGAAAAAATGATCATTTCAGACTCGTTTAAGGGTACGTGTATAAGATCATTTTTTTTGTACGAAAAAATTATAAATTTAATATTGGGTAGATTTTACATTTATTTCAAATTGTCAGGTGAAAAAGAAATTCTAAGGAATAAAAAAAGGTGCTGCTAAAAAAGATTTTCAACGAAGATATCATAAAAATTAAAATTAAAAAAAAAAAAAAAAAAGATCGATTTCTTTATATAATATTAGGATAAAATAGATCCAAAATTTTATGTGTATCTTAATTGAAGTAAAAGACTGTCTTTTTCCACTAGAACTTGGTAAATGTCTTTTTTGTAAATTTTAAATATTTAATTTTTTTTATTACATAATTGTGAATAATAAAATTATATTATAAAATTACCCGAGGTAGCAAGCAGGATTAAATAATAAATAATTAATCTTTTTAATCATTTCGTTAAATCTAGACTTTTAAAAGAACAAAAATTAAAATAGAACAAATTTTAAATTACGTAAATAAAAATGATATTTTAACAAACATCCATAAAATTTAAATTACCTAGGGTTAATGGCAGATATTTAAACAGTAAAATTTAAATTACCAAGAAGAATTGTTCCCAAATATGATGTTGAGTGAAGAAGGAACAGTGGGATTTTGGGGGCAAAGAATATCATCATTTACCCACACAATTGTCCCACCATTAATGCACAAAAATATTCTTGAGATCGTCCCACTTCCTCCTTGTTCTTGAACCACTACGACAAAGAATAAGATGAAGAATCCAACTGATTCATTGCTTACAACAAGAAGTTGACATACAAATTTATGCAACATGAATACCAAGAACTAAGTTAATTTTATATTATCTTCAATAATATATATATTTTTTTCTTTTGGTTTGATGCATAATCAAATACGTATAAAATTCTATCTTAATGGTAAGGCTTGTAGTCGACAAAACTATATTTTATTTCTAGAAATGAACCCACTATTATAGTCGTCCTATAGTGCTATTAACACTAAGACAAATAAACTTATAATAAAATATAAAAATTTGATCAAGATATCAAAAGTTCAAGACCCCATTTCATATATTGTTAGAACTAAAAAAAATACGAAACTCAATACCTAAAAAAGACCGATGAGTTAAAAGGAAAAACAAAAAATAAAAATAAAAATATCAGAACAACTACGATATTCAAAGACCAAAGTTAGATCTACGGTAGGATTTAACTCACCTCCTCCCGATATTATATGTTTTAATTCCTAACATTTAAAAGTTTCAATTATCTAAAGCTTTTAAAGTGAAAAAAAATGAAAGAGAAGTTTCTAAGCACTTAAATATTGGAGATTTAAACATAATGTTTCCCAACACTAATAAACAAAATCATAGGCCAAGAACAGTGTCCTGTATTTTAAGGGAATGGAGGCCTAAAACCATTATTGAATCTAGTTGTAGAAAAGAAAAGGGGAAGGGAAGGGAAGGGAAGGGAAGGGCAGGGCAGCTATTGATAGTGGCAATTGGGTTGTCACCGAGTGGGCCGGTCGAGATGATAGTTGTCACAGCCAAAAAGCAGGAATAGAATAATTACGACATTGTCACTCCTTGTGACATTCCACGTATTGTGGTTAAGGAAAGCACCAGTCTCCAGTCACCACCATCACCTAAAAAAAAAACACCTTTTGTTTTCCTATAGAAATAGCAAGAGGGCAGCTGTCCCCTGCTTTTTTCAACCGTACATATTTATTTCCCACAAATTTTCTCGACACGTGTTTCTTACCCCTATCCTTTTTGACCTTTTTCACCTTTATTCATTTCTTCCCTTATTGGTTAAGTTTTTGAGACTTGAATGCTGTGATCCCTAATCTCTTATATATAACCTGTAGCGCTGTGATCCCTAATCTCTTATATATAACCTGTAGCGCTGTAGGCTGTTGTTGTAGTCTAGATTTCCATATGATTACTATCTAATAATATTGTATTCATTTTAATTCACATAATACTAACATAAATTTATTTAAATATTTCATATTTCTTATAAATACAGGACGGTTAAGTACCAAACGATAACCATCCAGTTTTACTAGGTTGAGAACTTGTTCTAATTCTATTTTTCTTTTGTTCCGAAAACATTCTATAAGTAGAGAGTTCAACCCATGAATATGAAATAGTTGATGAAGACCACTCTTTTATCACATCATAAAGATCCCTTGAGCTATCTCCTACTATAAAGATATCTCGAGCTATCCTCATAATCTGCCTATTAGAAAGAACAGTAGTGGCTGTGATCTTTTTCTCCCAAACCATATTGCTAAGCAATCGAGGCTCATCATTTTTTGTTTCATGTTCAAAGATTCGTCCACACGGAAGCAAAACTCAATTTCTTTTATGGAGAAATTGAGGAGGTTATACAGAGATTTTGTTGGGCCTGCTTATGTGGTACCTAATCCTCTGGTATTTCACTCAACTAAGTAATTGTACCGGTATGAACTTTGTTCTCTTTCGTTCAACTAGGACTATAGACCCTGAATTTCTACACGAATCAAGATCGAGAAAAGGAAGAGAAGATGCATTTCAATCGATCAAAGACGAGAGTAATAAAAATCATAAAAAAAACACATTCTAAAGTAGAACAGAGATTGTCACGACACTCATTTACCTAATGATCCTAATTTTATTCACTTATATCTAATTGTTGAAAGTAATTGCAACAATAAACAACACTTTAATCTGTTTCAGAAGGAAAAGAAAAAATTTCCCAATATACTATAAACATATAACAGGTACCTGAATTCCATGCCGAGGATAGCTCTACACGTCCTCCATTAGATTGCATAATTTATTTCTTCCACGATACTTCGATTGTCATCTTGTACAGAACTAGATTCATCCGCCTAATAATGGTTTGATTAATTATAGAGTTAGTATCAAAGAAGTTCATTTTCTAACTTGGCTTTCAGAAGAATTGAGGAATAGGGAGCCAAATTATAGGTGCTTCCAATGCCCCGAATGCCATCCAATACAAAGTCTTGAGGAGACTCCAGATTGGTGTCCACCTGCATGAGAAGCGAAAAACCATAAAAACTCATTCACGAACACGGTTTGAAAAATATGCAGTTCTACCAAGTTAATTCAAGCCTAAAGCAACTCTATATTTTTCAAGTAAGGAAGTTGGACAGAAATTAGAAGCAACAAAATGGCAAGAGAGAAACTAACCACACGAAACCATTTTCGCTTTGTTGGAGGAGAGGGTAATGAAACACTGACAAAATAATCATGAGCATTGAATGCCAAGTAAACGTCTTCTCCATTACCATCATGAAGCCTGTAAATACTAGAAATCTTCAAAACATAGAACATAGATTCCCAAAACAGTTTGCATGACCAATTTTGTGCACATCTACATGAAGCCAGTCCCAAGAAGATGGGCTAAACAGAGCATAAAGTTCCATGGCTTGATATCCGTTGAGTATACATATACACATATTTGACAAACCTGTTCTGCTACCGGCAATACCTCTAGACCTGCCGGTTCATTTTTCTCCTATCTATTTTTGTTATTTTGGGAGGGAAGGCGAGGAAAGATACTAAATGCAGATTATAGAGTCAAATCCTCTTATGCATACCAACAAAAGGCCAATAGACATTTACAAACAATAACACAAGCTATGCATCAAAATAATCAAGTACCAAGGGCTTGTTTCCATTGGTTTCACAAGGGCGCTGTTCACACTAAGCTATCAATACTATCCTAGATTGAATGACAATAAGAGACGTTCATGTTCAATCTCTATGGTAGGTGATACTCAATTGAGGTCCATACACGTCCATTATATTAGTTGCTCAGTACAAGCACGATGTGGTGGGAGTGTGCTGTTTTTGCTTATTCAATAATAAAATCAACATTAAAATGCTGCTGAAATTTGCACCTCATGCATAATGGACTTGACGAAACAAACATGCATTTTAGAGTTTAGCATAATTCAAGAGTGCTTACGTGTAGGCAAGAAATTTACTTTCAGGATTATCCCAATTGCTTTCATGCCAAGTTATGTCATTCTGCAGTGAATCCTCTGTTAATCCCAAGAGGAGCATATTTTGAAGGGGGGAAAAAAGTGGAGAGAAATCACCTCGCCGAGAAAATTTTCCCGACTGAATAAATGGGGATGCTTCCTTCTAAACTTTATCACTTCAGAGAAAAATCTGAAGTGATCCCTCTTCCGTGCCTCTAACTACAGACCAAAAACATGAATAGTTGTTATATGAACTTCGACTATACAAGGGTTAGGAAGGTTAGTGACATAACAAAGACCTGTCCCCAAAGAAAATGGTTAAGAGCTGTATCATGTCCATAGCTATTGTTATTTCCATAACGAGTATGCCCGTACTCATCCCCCATTAACATCATTGGTGTTCCCTGAAAATAAGCAACCAGAAACTAACATTGGTTCCAATAATTTAAAAAGAGGAAGATAGAACCTCCACATTTCCAGAACCACGTTAGAGATATTTAATAAGAAAGTACACACCACCAAAGAAACAAAGCTTCTCTATCCAGAAACAACTTAAAAACGAGGAGTGGAAAAGAGTATCATCCCCTCAATCTAACTTTGAAAAAAGAGAAAAAGAAAGAAACAGATGAAGAAACGATGAAAAACATCCAGATCTAAGAATTTCAAAGCTTACCTTACCTAGCAGTAAAGAAAATCTTGGTTTTTTTTTTTTTTGAACCCTACATGGCTCGAGACCCAAAGGAAACTTTGGTCAGGGAAGGGTTTTGGAAATGTTATACCTGAGATGTCATTAGTGCCATATGGAAGTTTTTCATTTGCCTTGAGCGCAAAGCTCTAATATTTGCATCTTCCGTTTCTCCTGTCATATGAATAGTCATTGAAAAACAATTATATGTATGATCCCTAATGAAACTTTATTATTAGAAATGATGAAGCTGAGTTTAAAACGTGAATGAAAGCCTAGAAAGGTTGTTTTCCATGTTGCAAGGCACGTGAAGTGTGGATGCAACTTAACTTGATTTTTTTATTCAATTCCTTCTGGGAAAAAACATAAAATAAATTGATAGTGTTTTCGACCATTAATAACAAAGCAACGTTGCATTGAACTCAACTGACTAGTTAGCAATACACCAATAGACCAATTAAAAAAAAAACCGCAATCAACCAAAAGTATGGTCCCTTATATACCTTCAAAACCACAATTCCAGCTGAAGTTATCATTGCATCCATCATTTCCACCTTCTCCATTGGCATTATTGTGCTACACAAACGAGAAAATAAAATCAGATTACAGATTAGAGGATCAATTCAAAAGAAAATGGGTAAATGACAACCATACATACCTTGACATTGTAAGAAACTAGATCACGAAGTGTAAATCCATCATGAGCAATAACAAAGTTAATACCATGATAAGGCTTACGGTTATTCACCTGTAGGAAAAAGTGAAAAGCCTAAACAAGATATTTCAAAGAGCTTGTATATATCTATTGATAAAATAGGAAGAGGTTAAGTATTAAATAATAGTGAAGATACAGAAGGATATACACAATTAGAACCAATATTTTATTGCAGGGACACATCCAGGGGCCAAGTAACATAGCCAACGTTCCACACCATAATCCCATATCACAACACACTTGAATCTATTCTCACCAAGCATAAATTAAAAGAAAGCCGAAACTTACTTTGTAAAGATCAGAAGACCCAGAAACTCGAGTTGCAAAGCTTCCCTTCATGCCACAGTCGCCCTAAAATGGGAAAAGGTTTAAGAAAATTTTTTAAGGTATGTTACCAGTTGGCTTTAGAGTTAAAGAGAAGTAATCTTAATATCATATCAAATATATATCTTTCCAAAGGGAAGAACAGCCAATAGGGTAGAGTTACCAACTGGATTTCATATTCCCCATATTCAGTGCGGCTATTACTCAAAGAGTAATACCCTTCAGATAGTTTTCAATTAACACTAAAACTCAGACACAGGTTTCTAAAGGGAAGGAATTTGATGTACTAAATTTTTTCTGTGCTATTGTCAGTTACTGAGTATTCAAATATTTACTGTACAGTTGGACAATTGGGGGTTCATTGTGGTTACCTGTTTAGCAGGTTTTAAACATTAGTTAATGACCTACTTATGGCCTCCACCACTCATAAACATGAAACTTATCAGATTAATATAATTAACTCTGTTTCTTAAGTTTCTGCATTTGTTACACATACAGCAAGAACTTTATTGAAGATGATATTAATGCCTATATCCTGAAATCCAAAATTATATAAATATTTAGAGCCTCACCTTAAAAAAATTATATGATTATGAAAATAAATTCCTCACACATCAGCAATTAAAAAACGAAGGAAAGAAAGAAACAAACAGTGTTCCCACTCAATATTACCTTGATAAATTTTCTAATGTCGTCACGGTATATTCCATTCCATTCAGCCCACCTGCATGAACGAATGTACGAAAAATGGATTGATGCTTCAATTTTAAAATTTTTAAAAAAAAAAGAAAAAAAGAACAGACCTGGTGTGTATTCATAACAAATAAACTTGCCTTACATGACAATATTCATTAAATGTTAAACTAACAATGTGTAAAATCATGAACATGTTTACCAAAAAGCCTGGTGTAGAAGGATTTGACTAGACTTTAAAAGATAACTTCAAGTTTGGGGCAAAAAAACCTGATGCTCGATAAAATATACAATAAGAAAAAGAAAAGAAAGAACATATATATTTCATGCAGAACATCAAATGTCAGTTAGGTTAATTCCTACCTCGCATGCTAAACTAATACTAATTTTAAAAGCTTACGCTTGTAACGGCAATCAAACAGAAGTTATATATATTTCTGACATTTAACTCTAACAAAAGATATATTGAAACTCATAATTAATAATGCAGAGGGAAATAGATAGCTACCGATCCCAATTTGGAAATCTACCAACAAGATAAAGACCTCCACAATCCCATGGTTCTGCAATTATTTTACACCTTGATAGGATAGCATCTTTTGATATTGCCTGAACCAACAAAAATATCAATCTTGTGCCATATCTACCTGACTTATGCTAAAATAAAATTAAACTAACAAGAGGACAACGAAGCAAATGAAGATGGCTAAACTTACACCAAACATACAGTTAATTTCACAGGTAAGTAGAATGTATAAGTAATTAGAATAGGAGTATTGCAAGACTGAAATTATAAAAATTGCAAATTTGAATAATCAAAAGATAGGAATAGGAAATTTTTTTTGAAATTGTAAAAAATAAGAAAAACTATAGAAAGATGAAGAGCGTCTCAAGTAATTCAAGGAAATTAAAAGCAACCCTCCTTGAGCAAGCTCAAACCAAACAGCCACAAAATTATCCATCTTACCTTATCCGTCAGACCCCGTTTCTCTATTTTCAAAACTAGTGGTCTCTATCACTCTCTTAGCAAATGCACTCTTAGTATACTATCCCTCCCCACTGACTATATAACCTTTCCTGCTAGACGCCTAGACCTACCATCATAAAAATAGAAAATAAAAGTAGACTACTTTATCAAAAGGATCCAAAAAGAAGTAAAATAGACTTCAGCAACAAGTTCTTTGCGCAAAATATTTTTGGCTTCTCTCCTTCCAGATACAGAATTAAATGCCAAATACGCAGGTTAACAGGTTAACAGAAAAAAACACGTACACAAATTTACATACCCTTATGAGTGGGGGAGCACTAAGTGGAGCACCATCTGGTCCCCGGCAAAGAACACTAGCAAGATCAAATCTAAAACCATCTACGTGATATTCAACCACCCTGAAATTGAGTGGTAAGGATAAAACGCAGAAGGAAAAAAGAAAAAAAAAAAAAAAAAAAAAAAGACAAGCGCTGTAGTACGTACACAATATAGGAACTAAGAATAGAGTGAGATAAAAAAAATATGTAGTTCAAGTACAAGGATTATAATATTATTTGTTTGTTTTCTGTTCTTTTTAAGCACATCAAATCCTAAGCAGCAGCACCTGACTCCACATTAATAATGTTTTTCAATTTCAAGCAGCATAAAGTGGACTCCGTACACGGTAGAATATGACACAAAATTACATATTTAAAACTCTAAGGGGCCTGCCTGAGAGTCTGTTGCTCATTTGCTTGGACACCCACTTAAAAAGGAGAAAGAGCTCTTTGGTTGAAAATTAACAGGGCCTTCTTCTGATCGGTTAATCAAGAGGTCTTTCTGTAGGCAAAGAGGTATCTTTTGGGAGATTTTCAATCATGTCATGTTTCTTGCAATTACTTGGGTGTAAATAACCACCTCTTTTTCACTCTGCTTATCTAATATTTTGTCCAGTAAGATAAGTCTTTTAACTCCTTTGGATAGGGGATTTTTGCTCCTTTTTTTTTTTTTTTTTTTTTTTGTAAGTTTCATATATCAATGAAATTGTTTCTTATTAAAAATAAAATAATAATAAAAGGTTATGTATGCAGAATCATATTTGAAAAGCATGTTTCACAGTGAAATATAGATCAAATTCGTCCAAATAAGTTCCTGAGGAAGCTAGCGTGAATTCCATACCAGTGCCTTAAGCTGTCAAGAATTAGTTCCATGACCACGGGATGGTTACAGTTTAAGGTGTTGCCTGCAAAAAAAGGAAAAAGGGAAACCAAGTAACTCAAGACGTAAGCAGGTTATTGACATTTTAAAACAAATGTTATTCATCTCAATTTGGGTTTTTTTTTTTTTGTAATTTTCATATTTTTTAGGAGGAAAGGTTTTTTTCCTCCACTCCCAAAGGGAGCTTGTATCTTTGAACATACCGGAAGTTTTCAACCATCAACGGCTGAAAATTTGTTTCTTGCTACAAACTACTTGAAATGATATAATATATTTCCATTTCTCTGACTGAGTACATATGGTTGGTTAGGCAGCTACTTACCTAACTAGCCAACAAGCTACATAATCACAGGTAATATATCCCAATTAATCTATCAGCATTAACTGCCAGGAATGAATATATAGAAGTACATGGCCGGTAAGTAAGGTAGTCCTCTTACATCAACTCTCTTCCCCCACCCCAAATTTAGATCTCCTCTTTGAGCTAAGGCATCAGTTTATAAAGGGCTGCGTTAATGCGGAGATTAGAAGGAGTCCCATAATGTATTCATTAAATACACTTTATTCAAACACAATCAAGCTAGCTTGTAGCAACCTAAACAATGTCCAAGCTAACATAAGTTCCACTGGGGGTTTTCCATGCTATAACGAACATGAATATAAAATCTCCCTCTCATACTTCCCATCTGAACTTTTTTCTTATTCCTATAAATAAATAATAAAAAATAAAATCCAGGAATTCATGTCCCTTGATGGAACTATTGTATTTCTGACTTTTAATTTAGAAAATGAAAGCCCATCCTATATGAAGAAATATGATAGAACTAACGAAAAGGACCAAGAAAGAATTAGGAGCCCTCACTGTCTCTCCAGCAAGTCGTCCTAATTGCTCCGTCCCCCAGCTAACAATCTACCCGTCCACCTAACTTGTTTACCCAACTATCCTGTGTAATGATTTATGAAGCTCTGGCCACTCATTCTCCAAGCATATGTGAGGTGCTAGGAGGCTGGGGGTAGCATTACTTGTGAAGTGAAGACTTGAAGAAAGCTCGAGCGAAGTTCAAAACTAAACTTAAAAATATAAATTGGAGAAACAGAGTTATGCATTCAGAGTAAAGCTTCCATTTTTATAAGCATAATACCAAGAGAACCAATTTACCACAGCCAGAGAAGTTCAAAAATTGACCATTATTCCTTAGGTCCAACATGTAATAAACCTACAAAAGAAGTTGATGAGAAATTTAGAAAATTCCAACATACTATTTACTGTTAGTAGAAACTAGCAAGTTTACCCAAGCTAATGTATCTGTACTTGCACAACAAACTTACTAAAGAGTTGAGTACAACACCTTATTATCAATGCCACGAAATGAAGTGGTATATGGATACACATCATCAGCCTCATTAGTGTGGTTGTACACAACATCCAAAATGACCTGCAACAGAAAACAAAAAAAAAAAAAAGAAGACCTCAGTCCACAATAAAGTACAGATACAAGATATATCAAGGAAAGATACTGCCAACAAAGTGACAGAGAACTGAATCAGATGTAAAATCCCATCTATGTGTACATTAAATGATCATATACATGATTTACCTCTATCCCAGCACCATGCAAGGCTTTAACCATTTCTTTAAATTCCCGCGAAGCATTAAGAGGTCCACCACCAGCACTAGCATATCGACTCATTGGAGCAAAAAAGTTGATTGTGGAGTAGCCCCACGTATTGATCTTTAAATAATAGTAGGCATAAAAGCAAGTTACGAAGAAAGTGACAATGGAGTATAATGCTCACTTCGAAACAAAGAATAACTTACAAATGATTATCCAGCAACACATTTCTAAACCAAAAGATTGTTTTGTGTACCTTTCTGAAAGTTTATATCATCACCACAAATAAAGAAGTATGGATAATGAGACACGATGACTCCACCCAACAAAGACATGAAAGATGAACAAATTATTTTAGGCATTTGGGTATATCAGAATTTGCAGGTTAAGTTGAGCCCCTAGTCTTAGTCTTTTTGGCTTTTTAAGGGGGTTAAAATATTTATCAATATGAACTTCGCTGAAATTTTCTTTTACCAAAATTATCTAGAAAACATCATTCCAAGTACAAAAATTTCCTCTATCTCTATAGCCATGACACCTACAAAAACCAAAAACCAATTTTTCAGGCTTGTGGGTACCACCAATTCAAATGAAGAATGTTGTACAAGACCTCTGATATAAGCATTTCACAACAAAGATAGTGATGATTTTCAGTAGTCAACAGTAAAAGATAATCAAGTTATTGCATAAAATTTACCATATGATTCCTGGGGTTTGGATGCCTTTGGAACTCTAACTCATCAAACTCAAAGACAGGCAATAATTCAACTGCATTGACACCGAGCTCTAGCAGATGTGGAATCTTCAAAATTGGAGAAGTAAAAGATTAGATATATAAATTTTTACAGAAGGGAAATTGCGAAAGAGGCAAAGAAAAAAGAGTACTAGTAGTTTCCAAATTATCAAATGGCAGATGTATCATTTCCTCTGTAGTGTCGGGAACTTACTAATTTGTTAGCAAAAGGGAATTATTAACACACAAATTTTTTGTTGGCAATGATTTTATAAACAGGCAAAATGAGAAACTATTTCACCGTTAATATTCAATGAATACTGTTTGCAGTCTAGGTTTGTATATTACAGATGAAGAAAATACAAGAAACAATAACAAATAAATGGCTTGTATATTCTGTCACCCAGAGAAGAGGTCAGATTGAAGCCAAAATAAACCAGCTACACCAAGCTAGGGTTATAAGATAAAATATAAACAATAGGAGTAGGAACTTTCACATAAGAAAAGAACAATTCTCCCACAGTTATCTGATATTCCGACAAACTTCTAAGGCACCTACGAGTTCTAAATTATCTATCACCAAAAAATTCTAAAGAAGTCTGGGTTTAGGAACTCACAAATTGCAATGGTCATATTTCTTTCTTCCAGCATATCCTTAAACCAAAAGTACTCACTTAACTTTTCTCTTTTCTGATTTTAGAAAAAATTTAAGCCTAATGGGAACAAGATTCTAAAGCACCCATACATGAACTCTGATGATAAAGTTAAAACAGATCGATGTCCTAGCATGCTAAATCTTATTTTTGTAGTATGTCATTAAGACCATCGTTCATTTCCCCAGGACTCTTGATAGCTTCTTCGCTCAACTTATTTTAGTGCCTCAATTCAGTGGTCATGCTAGAATTATCTAGTCTGATACCGTGGTCGCCAATCTTTGGAGGTTGTTGTTCGGAATGAATCAACAGATTCTCAAGGAGATTGAGTCAAGCACAGGGGACCTTCTTTTAGGATCTAATGATAACTTTTTCTTCTTGTTTCCTCTCCACTGAATTTTGTAATTGTGACTTTTTGCATATCTTTGCCAATTGGGAGGCCTTTTTGAAACCCATTTGGACGTCTGGGGAGATATCTCCTCTTCTTTTTTAATTTTTCTCTTGCCAATATAAATTTCTATTTTAAAAAAGATAACCGTACGCCATAAAGACAACTCTGCCATTCCATGTAGTTCAAGGTCTACAACATTTCAGATAGAAGTCAAGTACATTCTAAAAGCTTCTGCAATGCTATAAGCACAACAATCCTTTCCTTCCCCGGTCATAGTCAGCGATCTAGAGATATGATGATTTGTATGATAGAGAATGTAACGCAGTAAATCATTACACAATTGCTGTGCTATCTCTACTAAGAGCAGACACTAGTAGAATTATTGTATGTGTCATAAACCATACTTTCATCACGATTCTTGCTAAATTAAAACTTGTGATGTACCAAAAAGCGAAGAAAGAGAAAGGCACAGACAATCCCGGCACTATGCTTTAATCAATAACCTCTACCTTTTCAATAACACCCAGGTAACTGCCCCGTAGGCTTGAAGCCAAGCCACTAGATTCATCAGCTGTGAATGCACGGACATTCATTTCATATATTACAAGATCTTTCTGCATATAAGTTTGAAAATACATAGTATGTCAATATGTAAAACAAAAATATGAACATTCTTGAGAAAAATAAAATCACGTGGGAGAAGCAATGAAAGAGTTCACGTGCAGTAAAATTACTTGACAAGCTAACACTTCCCTTTATAGGAAAACTAGTTTTCATGAGATAAATGAAAGTACAAAAGGACTTAACAAACACCGGGACTTAAAAATGGAAAGGACTAGGACCTTAAAATGTTGGTAATCAAGACGACGGTAATAACAAAAAATGTTTGGGAATAGGGATTCAACGAGAGCTTAAAATGAGCCGAAGCTTAATTATCTTCCCACAAAATATCAATACCCAAAAGATTCTCTTATTTCTTTCTAACTAAATATTCTAGGAAATAACTCGCTCGTAGAAAGAAATGGCCTTCCTCCCAAAACAAAGGATCTGAGACAACTTTCTCCATCATCAAACAAACAATTGACCCCAAAACCATTGAGATGCCAAAAGCTTATTGTATCATAGACCAGACATTTGTAGCAAACAAGAAGACCACAAAATATTATTCGAGTCCCATAATGCTAAAAAGGCACAGAATTGACGCCAAGGACAAAAGCAAAGCTCTCCAAATGAATTCTAAGGAATTACTAATAAATCTTGCAATTGAACACTAAATTAATACTTGGGTAAAGAAAACCTAACACGTGTATCTCACTCCCTTAATCTCTGCCTAATATTTTACAGATAAATGTGTTAATGCATTTAATCAGGTAAAAGATATACCCTAAACATTAACAAAATAAAACACACACACACGCACACAATAGGGCATGCACCTCCAAATTATTCTAGCAGTAGATAAGTAACTTTTACCTCTAGTATATTAGGAAGCTTATAGTCATCTCCCCAATCAAAAGGCAAGCTATCGAAATCATAGGTCCCAAGAAAACCAGATGACTTATTTTCACCCCCAAAGTATCTTCGACCTTCAACAAACTTTGCGTAAGGATCTAAAAGCACAATTCTGTCATCAAACCGATGCCCATGATGCCAACCTTGAGGACCATCAATCCTATAGCCATATAGGACATTTTTCCGAGGCAAATCCTGCTCAAAAAGCACAAACAAATTGTAAAACACACAGCATTTTCTTTACATGTAAACTAAACAGAGAAGGAGCCAAACTCAAACAAAGGTCTAAGGAAATTTATCTAGATAACCAACATCACAACAAAGAAAATGATAGAAATGGTGTTATGTGACCAAACAAAAGGACTAAGATGCACACACACTGGATTACCCCCCTTCATTTCAATAATATATTTTAAAAAAAAATGAAGAAGGAAAACTAGTGCTTGTGTCCATGTGCGTTTGTGTGTTTTGAACTCTTTTGACAGGTGATTGATTATCATGCATGCAATTATTATACCATCTTCAAACCTAATGGCCAAAAACTGTTCCGTACAGCTTATAAGTGACTTTATTTATTTACATTTAAAATAAGCACAACTATCATTAACAAATATGAAAGTAGAAAGAGTATGCAAAGCACAATGGAGCAGCATGACCCTGCATACCAAATTGATGCCACGTGTTATATGAACTACAACAAAAAATTAAATATCATTCTTTTAAACAAATGTCTGAACTATATTCCATAATTCTATTCAACTATCAGACCGTATCAAACCATCAAAATTAAAAGAAACTGCTTGTAGTAGCAATCCAACCAAAGCAGATCAATATACTAAAACCTGCAAGAATCAATGAAGATGAGGGCTTTCGGTGTACAAAAGAGCCAAACGGACTATGGAGAACAATAAGAGTAAACTGCGAAACCAATTAATCAAAATTGCAAGGTAGAGAACTAATCAAATTTTCAAATGTAAATGAATTTTGATTCTGACGGTACAAGTCATCTCCAACCATCCCTGCATAAGTGACTCCATTAGTTCAATTCCCTTGCCCTCTAAGAAAGAAGCAACTCCAGTAACTTTTCGAGCAATTTTTAATACGTGATTTAGAAGCCTTTCTTCCGATTGCCAACAAGCAACATAATACAGATCAGAAAGCAAAATGTTACATTCTCACATGCAACTATATAAACCCATGAAACAATGTGTTTTACCTTCTGAATACTAGAAAGGAATATAACATGAGATTCCAAATAAGTTACAGTGACGAAAAATGATAACTGTAAACAGATTAAAGCAACAACACTGCAAAATTAATCAATATATTTTTCCTGCAAACCTGGATACAAATATGCCAAATATCTCCAGTTCTATTGTCATCAGGGTCCAATTTGAACTCCAGCGTTCTATCATCAATCCTGAAAGGGCCAACATTAACATTAAAAGCTTGAAGTTGAAAGAATGAACAGGAAAAAGACGGGGAAAAATGCTAATATTACTAAACTGACAAGCAAATGAATATTCAAGAAGATAACCTCAACCACCAAGAGAGAGGGAGAGAAACATGTGAAATTTCATGCAAACATTATGTTGAAGAAAGAGATAGAGACCATTTCAATTGTTATAATTTTTGTATTCCAAGCATCACATCCTTTCAACCCCAAGCCAGACCAGTGGAAGTTGGTCATGGATGATAAATATCCATTGCAAATTGCAAGTTGATATCTTAATAAATGCTTTTGCACCGTACCCAAAATTTAAAGCAAAAAGTCTACAAGAGGCATTTTAATCTCAATATATATTGCAAGTTAGAAATGCACCTCTCATTAAATGATAAACAAATGGTGACAGCGGTAGCATGCTGTGAGAAAATGGCAAAATTGATCCCGTTGTCGACTTCTGAAACGCCCAAGGGAAATGCTTGGCCTGGGACTATTTTCAACATCGGGCCAGTGTCCAAATTTTCAGGGGCTTCTTGCTGATGTTGCAAACAGAAACCATGTGCCATGTTAAATGTAGGGTACTGCTAAAGATTCATTGCCCCGAAACATATCTTTGGCTTAAATAAAACCAAAATCAGATAGCAATTTCTAACCATATAAAGGGGTCCTACATTATTATACATAATGCAGAGGAAAATTGCAAACACGTCCTCATTTCTCTCACTATCAATCTTGGCATAAATTGCAATTTACTATCATAATGGAATATCATTTGCCACAGAAAAGTGGTCCATGAAGTAAAGCCGAAGCTTCATAATCTGAAAATAAAGTAACTGCTGAAATAGCATTCATGGAGAACCACTAACTATAATGATGCTCCGCAAACATCTTCAAATTGGATATCCCACATTCATTTTCCAAGTGCCAAAGGTGTAGGCAGTGGCTGTCAGTTTGGATACTTATGTCCGTTTTAATCACAAATCCATTGTAATTTTATCTCTTCTCCATCCGAACTAGATTTTCTTAATCGTATGAGAGATTGATTAATTTGCAAACATCATTTCGTTCTCCCTACAATAAATGCACGATGGAACTAAAAAGCAAACACGGCCATAAGGAATGATTATGAACCTCCAGCACATGATCTTGATCACGACGACCAAATGCACTTACAGTGCAAATCTTGACGCCTCCTTGCTTTGTCTAATCTAAGCAGAAAAGCTCAGCCAAGTCACTCAAAGACATAAATCATTGATCACAAGTTGAAAGAAACGAGACATAAGTTGTGGATATCACCATACCTCACTAAAAACCTCTTGGCTGCTGCTGCTTCCGGGACCTCGCTTCCCTTGCGGCTTCAATCTAATCAAACAAATAAGGAAAATAAAGTCAAAGAGACAAAAAGAAACAACCTATACACCTCACACAGCCGATAACACCTCACAAAAAAATAAATCAATAGAACTCCCTATCAATTAGGACGACATTGCATTCCGATTAAAGAATCCAATAACGAAACCGAAGAAAGAAACAGAAGTACGGTAATAGATCGATGAAAAGTACCGAAACTGAACGGAATGAGCAGCTCCGGTGCAGGATGATGCAAAGAGAGGAAGCTGAAGAGGAGCTGAATGGTGGAGCGGTATAGAACGGATCATACTCGAATTTTCAAAGCTGGAAGTGATCAGATTACTGAGAGATCTGAAAGAAATGGCGCAGTGATGAAAATGAAGATCAAGTTCGTTAGATGATGGGATTTGTGAAGCTATTTTGGAAATGGAAATTTACCGATTTGGAAAGTCGAGCGCGGCAACGAAACCGGATCATTTTCATGTCTGCCACGTGAACCGAACTCTAAGGAACACTCTCCATACGTGGTGAGCTTTGGGATTAGCTTGTCCTCTTTCTTAAATATCAAAATTTTGCGGGTCCCACTAGGTTGGGTAATTTGTCGTCAGAAAAAAAAAAAAAAAAAAATCATTCCCAATTTTTTTAAAAAATCAATTTCATCAAATTGCGTTTAATTTTTATTAATTTACTCATTAATTTTGATGGAAAATAGTGGGAAAATCAAATAAAATTTTAATGCACAAATTAGTTATAGAATTATTTTTCCAAAATTAATAAATTTCGACCAGAAAAATTAGTTATGATGTCATATTTTCTCAAAAATTTAATTTAATTTCATATCCTTATATTTTATAATAATATTTAAAGTGAAAACTTATTAAACGGTTAATTAATGGTTAATTTTACAACATTGATTTATTGAAGTTTTAGGTGTAATTTGATAAGTTTAAGGGATAATTAGAAAAAAAAAAAAAAAAAAAAAAAA